>NC_079221.1:5272699-5335199 GCF_029633865.1 Lampris incognitus
AAAGCAAGCAAAAAACAAAACATGGCACGGACATCTTAATTCGTGTCATGCTGATGGTGCACAAAAATACGTGTGCATTTGGTGCACATCCATCCATCCGTTATCTGAACTGCTAGATCTGCTCTCAGGGTGGCGGGGATGCTGGAGCCTACCCCAGCAGTCAATGGGCTGCAGGTGGGGAGGCACCCTGGACAGGCCGCCAGGCCATCACACAGGGCACACACACACACACACACACCTAGGGGCAATGTAGTATGGCCGAGTCACCTGACCTACATGTCTTTGGACTGCGGGAGGAAACCGGAGCCCCCGGAGGAAACCCACGCAGACACGGGGAGAACATGCAAACTCCACACAGAGGACGACCCGGGACGACCTCCAAGGTTGGACTACCCTGTCACTCGAACCCAGGGCCTTCTTGGCACCAGGAGGAAACCCACGCAGACACGGGGAGAACATGCAAACTCCACACAGAGGACGACCCAGGACGACCCCTAAGGTTGGACTACCCTGTCACTCGAACCCAGGACCTTCTTGGCACCAGGAGGAAACCCACACAGACACGGGGAGAACATGCAAACTCCACACAGAGGACGACCTGGGACGACCTCCAAGGTTGGACTACCCCGGGGCTCGAACCCAGGGCCTTCTTGGCACCAGGAGGAAACCCACACAGACACGGGGAGAACATGCAAACTCCACAGAGAGGACGACCCAGGACGACCCCTAAGGTTGGACTACCCTGTCACTCGAACCCAGGACCTTCTTGGCACCAGGAGGAAACCCACACAGACACGGGGAGAACATGCAAACTCCACACAGAGGACGACCCGGGACGACCTCCAAGGTTGGACTACCCTGTCACTCGAACCCAGGACCTTCTTGGCACCAGGAGGAAACCCACACAGACACGGGGAGAACATGCAAACTCCACACAGAGGACGACCCAGGACGACCCCTAAGGTTGGACTACCCTGTCACTCGAACCCAGGGCCTTCTTGGCACCAGGAGGAAACCCACGCAGACACGGGGAGAACATGCAAACTCCACACAGAGGACGACCCGGGACGACCTCCAAGGTTGGACTACCCCGGGGCTCGAACCCAGGGCCTTCTTGGCACCAGGAGGAAACCCACACAGACACGGGGAGAACATGCAAACTCCACACAGAGGACGACCCAGGACGACCCCTAAGGTTGGACTACCCTGTCACTCGAACCCAGGACCTTCTTGGCACCAGGAGGAAACCCACACAGACACGGGGACAATATGCAAACTCCACACAGAGGACGACCCAGGACGACCCCTAAGGTTGGACTACCCTGTCACTCGAACCCAGGGCCTTCTTGGCACCAGGAGGAAACCCACGCAGACACGGGGAGAACATGCAAACTCCACACAGAGGACGACCCAGGACGACCCCTAAGGTTGGACTACCCTGTCACTCGAACCCAGGGCCTTCTTGGCACCAGGAGGAAACCCACGCAGACACGGGGAGAACATGCAAACTCCACACAGAGGACGACCCGGGACGACCTCCAAGGTTGGACTACCCCGGGGCTCGAACCCAGGGCCTTCTTGCTGTGAGGCGACCACGCTAACCACTGCACCACCGTGGTGTCATTTGGTGTGTATCTTGCACCGGAAATCCTCCCCGACTCCCCTTGCAGAGACGTAAGCCACTTGATCTGTTCAAATCGCTGAGCGCACAAATAAACAGCTAAACCTTTTGCTTCTTACCGTTTCTGCCTTCCAGATTGGTGGGTTTTCTTCACCCTGGACCAGACACCTTATTCTGGGCTGGGAATCACAGGCATACACTCACATGATATGAATTACAGATTTAACTTAGAAAATAGATTGATGTGTGTTAAGATACAAACCTACCTCCACACACACACACACATAGTATGCATATGGACACCCATACACTCACACATGGGTGCACAGCTACAGCTGCATAAACCAGCCTCCACCACAGCCAGGCTAAGCTTTCCAAAATCCACCCCGGATGCTCACTTTCTTCCGTGTGCTTGAACGCATATGTTCCGGTCGTGCCCCAAATTATTTAGGCTTTTGGGAATCTTTTTGTTCAACGTAGTCTCCGAAATAACACAGACTCAAGTTTCACCATCTCCTCACGTGGCCATTTTTGAAGATAACGCCGCAGCTAATAGTCCAACTAACATTAGTGCCTCTACCTCCCTAATTGCACGCAGAAGCTCTCTCTTGCTGTGGAAATCCTCTCCCCCCCCATCCTTTGAATCCTGGATACGAGATGTCATGTCCCTCTTGAAACGGGAAAAAGGTTAAATCCTCCACGAGGGGTCCCACTGACAGATTATTACCCCATTGGCAACCATTCAGCAGGTATTCTGATCGCCCGCCTGCCGGTCAGGCGTCATCGTGGAGGTGTGGGGTGGGCCCGTCCGCGACAGGCGGGGCGCCGTGCTGCCTGTTTGCCACCCAGCCCCTCTTTAAGGGGACTTATGCATGGTTAAGGGGGTTATATGTGTGCTCTCGAGTGTACGTACCCTAACTGCAGGTCCCAGACTGTGGTCGGGACTCTCGGCACTACTGCAACAGTCTTGGTGCAACTAATGACTGCTTTTATTAGTTTTATTTTATTTTATTTTTCCCCCTGCCTTCATGAGTATAACTTACAGCAAAACTTCTATGCATCTCTATTTCTATGCTGAATTGTGGTGTTCTATTATATTTACTTAATTTCATTTACTGTCATTTCTATACTTATTCTAACTTATTTGCAGTGGATGACGAGGCCTACGGGATGGGGTTAAGGGTGTTATGGGTTGGGAGGAAAACGTAATAACTGAAAATGCCCTGCGTGTGACCGTTTTCTATTATTGTACAACACATCACTGCATTTTCTTGAATAAAACATTGTTAAAAATGCATAAACATCCTTCATGACATTCAGGTGGGTACACAGATATGGACAAAGACCCTCGAGTGCAAAAACACTCTAGTTCACCACTTATGGACGGTTGAAAAAAAAAAAAAAGATGGGCCTATTCCTCTCACAATTTGGTAAATACAGCGTATACCTCATGAAAGCGACGGGCTCCGCTGATTCTATCTCTGCAGCAGTTCGTTGCCAGGGCAACTGAGAGGAAACAAGTGTAGGTTTACGTGCATCCTCATAACAAAGAGCATCGGGTTTTTTTTTTCTTGCATGAATATTGTAGGGCTGCACAGTGGCTTACTGGTCGCCTCACAGTAAGAAGGTCCTGGGTTCAAGCCCCGGGGTAGTCCAACCTTGGGGGTCGTCCCGGGTCGTCCTCTGTGTGTGTGTGTGTGTGGAGTTTGCATGTTCTGCCCGTGTCTGCGTGGGTTTCCTCCGGGTGTTGCAGTTTCCTCCCACGGTCCAAAGACATGCAGGTCAGGTGAACCGGCTTTACTAAATTGTCCCTAGGTGTGAATGTGTGTGGGAGAGTCAGCCCTGTGATGGCTCAGCAGCCTGCCCCGGGGTGTCTCCCCGCCTGCCGCCTAGTGGCTGCTGGGATAGGCTCCAGCATCCCCCCGTGACCCAGAGTAAGGATAACTGTTTTGAATAATGGATGGATGGATGGAATATTGTAGGGCTGCACGGTGGCTTACCGGCTGCCTCACAGTGAGAGGGTCCTGGGTTTGATCCTAGCCCATCTTTGTTGAGTTTGCATGTTCTCTCTGTGTTTGTGTTCTCCTGATACTGTGGTTTCCTCCCACAGTTGAAAGACATGCATCATGCTAGATATGATATCTCTAAATTGCCCGCAGGTGTGTGTGTGTGTATGGAGCCTGTTATGGACTGGCAGGCTGTCCAGGGTGTTTCCCTGCTTTCCACCTAAAGCCTGCTGGGGTAGACTCTAGCCCTCCACAAGCCTGCATGGATTAAGCCGGTATAGATAAAGTACGGATGGGTGACCACTGTTCATCGTGTCATGTATCAATGTTTTCAGTATAAAATACAATTTCCTCCCTTTTTGGCGTTAAGGTTAGAGTCAGCTACTGGTCCATGCAATCACACATTCAGCTATGGCGGTCTTCACCGTCTGCCTATTTTTGACAAAGAATTGGGTAATGTGCACATAGGGTCACATCCACGCTTGTCTGATCCATCCATCCATCCGTTTTCCAAGCCGCTTATCCTAATTAGGGTCGTGGGATGCTGGAGCCCATCCCAGCATTCATCAGGCGGAAGGCCGATTCGCCTGACCTACATGTCTTTGGACTGTGGGAGGAAACTGCCCAGATAACAAAATTGCTGTGGCCCCGACCCGTCCCACACCCGATACTTTCATCCGGCCCACGTACCACGTGGAATGATGACACTTGGCCGGTCCGCTCCTGTTTGCCAAATCTGGGCCAGAACCGAGCCGTAGCAATGCCGCATGTGCCACACATTTGCCAAAGGTGGCCCATATTTGTTTTGTGGTATTTGGGCCATATTCACCATTTACCACACGGGCCACTTCAGGGTCACATCCAGATCACATGTTGCTGAGAGCACCGCATATTCGCTATTATACAAGTGGGCCACTTCAGGCTCACATCCATTTTGTCAGGGCCAGAAGAAGGCCACCAGTGCCGCATCATTGCCTGAAGTGGCCCACATCCGGATGCTGTCTGGGTGGAGCACCCGGAAGAAACCCATGTAGACAGAGGGAGAACATGCAAACTCGACACAAAGGACGACCTGGGATGACCCCGGGGTTTGAACCCAGGACCTTCTTGCTGTGAGACGACAGCGCTAACCACTGGGCCACCGGTCTGATACACAGCATGCTAATGTCCTGAAGTAGAGAGTGCCTGGGTGTGCTGACTGGCCACTTTAACCACGCTGTGTGGCATATCCTCATCCTGCAGCTGCATCCCAGACTTCAGCCACTTCTATAGTGATGCACAACCCCCCCCCCCCCCGCCCCCATCATGTCAAAACTGTCTGTGGGGTATTCGGTTTGAGTGCTAGACTTGGCTGAATATATTCACCCTTGACTTAGACTGGAGTACTACTGTGGATTTTTGTAGAGTTGCAGAGTAGGAATCAGAATCAAAATCAGAATCAGAATCAGAATCAGAACACTTTATTCACCCCCGAGGGGAAACTGGATTCTACCACGGACCCTCACGCTCCGGTAAGAAAAACCTAAAAACTAACAAGATAACAAGAAAATAAGAAACAAATAGAAATAAAAGATAAAATAAGAAATGCAGCACAAACAAAACCCCGCCAGGGTAAAACAAGTGGGAGGGCAGTCCGGTGACCAGTACCCCCGAGTGTCTGACCCTCTGAGGGAGGAGGTGTAGAGTTTGATGGCCACATGCTGGAATGGCCTCCTGTGGCTAACGAGTCTATCACTAAAAGTACTCTTGTGCCCGACCGGCACGTCGTGGAGTGGGGTGGGAGACATTGTCCATGGTGGCACATAACTTCAACAGCGTCCTCCTCTCAGAAACCGCCGCCAGAGAATCCAGCTCCACCCCCCCACAACGTCACCGGCCTCGTGGATCAGATTACTGTTTGCATTTGCTGCCCCAACACACAACAGCCAGCAGGAGAGCACTGGCCACCACAGACTCACACCACGCCCGGAGCGTTGTCTGGCGGATGCTGAAGGACCTCAGTAGAGGCGGCTCTGTCCCTTCTTGTAGAGAGCATCAGTCCCAGTTTATTGTCTATATATATATACACCCCCAGGTACTTGTAGTATTCCGCAGTGTCCACACTGACCCCCTGGGTGGAGACAGGGGTCACCGGTGTCGTGTCCCTCCTCAGATCAACAACCAGCTCCTTTGCCTTAGTCATGCCGAGCTGCAGAGGAGTCACGCTGAGCTGCAGAGGAGTCACGCTGAGCTGCAGAGCAGGAGTTAAGGAGTTAGTTTTATGCTAATCTGAAGTGAGTCTCAAAGGTAATGCGACCGAATTCTGGGCCTACCGTGGAGCGTTCCGGATCTAATCAAGATAATTGGGACTATATTAATCAGCAACATTTTTCTTTCTTTCTTTCTTGGTTTTTTTTTTTTTTTTTTGCAGAGGCAATGCAGCCGATGCCAAAAATACATCGTGCAGCCGATAGGGTAAAAGGAACTACATCATCTCTAAACGTCGAAACCAACGCACAAAACCAATTCGTCTTGTGCAAAGGGAAGGAGCTCTGAGACGGCTCTCGATCAAGCTGCGTGCATGCTGGGACCTCGCAGCACAAAGCAGAAACTTGACGGCTGGAGGACGGACGAAGGTTCGAGCTTTACCACCGCACGGCATCACACAACCCTCTTGAGTTGTGCACAATTGAATTAGCCTTTTACATCCATCCAAGCTGTTTATCCCAACCGGGGTCGCGGGATGCTGGAGTCTATCCCAGCAGTCATTGGGCAGCAGGCGGGGAGACGCCCTGGACAGGCCGCCAGTCCATCACAGCCCCCTGCACCCACACCCACACCCACACCCAAACCCACACCCACACCCACACACCTAGGGGCAATTTAGTACAGCCGATTCACCTGACCTACATGTCTTTGGACTGTGGGAGGAAACCGGAGCAAACCCACATAGACACGGGGAGAACATGCAAACTCCACACAGAGGACGACCCAGGACGACCCCCGAGGTTGGACTACCCCGGGGCTCGAACCCAAGACCTTCTTGCTGTGAGGCGACCGCGCTAACCGCCGCACCACCGTGCCGCCTTCTACATTATTACAGAATTTTTCTGTTATCTTTTCCCGACTCGCACTCCGTCTTTTGGGATGGAGGCAGCCCTGGGATGAGGTGAACCAACACAACTTTCATACCAAGGACCCACAATCAGCGGGTGTGCAATTGTTGGACACAATAGCTCGAGTACCCCCTGACCGCTTGGTGACCGAGTTGCTGCACAATCTGTCATTCGGCGATGGTGGGCTACACAAATAAAACTGCCTTGACACGATGCGATCTAGATGAGATCCCACTTGCTGGTGTAAATAATGTGCACGGTTTCACGGGTCACTGCCGTCACTGCCCATGTCTGGTGCAATCTGTCGTCAAAGTTCCTCATGCTGCTTACGGGGGAAGCAGTTTCCGTACTGTTGTCTCTGCAAATGCATAAGATGGGTCATAATAACCCAAGTTTTCTGTTGTTGTTGTTGTTGTTGTTTGTTTTCTCCGTAAGAACAAATCAGACCTTTCATGTTCTATATTTGGGAAGAGAAGAGGAAACCCCCTCCAGCGGGCCAGGCGACCGACTGTTGTGTTTTATTGATTGAGGACATTAAGGGCATCATAAGTAAGTCAACCAACCAACCAACCAATCAATCAATCAATCAATCAACCAATCAATCAACCAGTCAATCAATCAATCAACCAACCAGTCAACCAACCAACCAACCAACCAACCAACCAACCAACCAACCAACCAACCAACCAACCAACCAATCAATCAACCAATCAATCAATCAATCAATCAAGCAATCAATCAATAAATCAACCAACCAATCTATCAATCAATATATCAATCGATCGATCGGTCAGACTTATTTGTATAGCACTTTTCATACGAACAAATGTAACACAAAGTGCTTCACACAATGAAACAATAAAATCCTCCCCTCACAATAAAAACACAAAAAAACAATGGTCAGGTCAAACTTTTTTGTTTTTTTTATAAAATCAGTCACTTGAAAAGGTTTATTGTTTTAGGACAATACGAGCAAATGTTCAGATCTGTCAAAATCCGAACTTGCATGCACAACATAACCCATGGTCGTCCGGTTTAGAGAGAGCCAGTGCCGGTCATTTTGGCTCATTTCACCGATCTTCTGCGACTTATTATTGCATATAATATAGCAGTGTTTCTCAACCGGGGGTCCGCGGACCCCTAGTGGTCCGTGGTGTAATTGCAAGGGGTCCGTGAAAATAAAATATCTTAAAAAAAAAAGATCCTATGACATTTATAGAAATAGGATTATTTTACTCAAATGTGACCGAGGCCTTTATCTACCTAAACTATAAAGGGTAACAGGACTTTTTTCTCTAATTACATCTGTTTCACAAGTGTCATTTATTGTATTTTAATAAGAGATCTCGCTCCCGTTTGCAATGTTAAAAGTTACTGCATAAGAATTCTGTTTTGTTACATATATCTGAAAGTTACTGAATACATATTCTGTTTTGTTACATATATCTGAAAGTTACTGAATACATATTCTGTTTTGTTACATATATCTGAAAGTTACTGAATACATATTCTGTGTTGTTACATATATCTGAAAGTTACTGAATACATATTCTGTTTTGTTACATATATCTGAAAGTTACTGAATACATATTCTGTTTCGTTACATCTATCTGAAAGTTACTGAATACATATTCTGTTTTGTTACATATATCTGAAAGTTACTGAATACATATTCTGTTTTGTTACATATATCTGAAAGTTACTGAATACATATTCTGTTTCGTTACATCTATCTGAAAGTTACTGAATACATATTCTGTTTTGTTACATATATCTGAAAGTTACTGAATACATATTCTGTTTCGTTACATATATCTGAAAGTTACTGCATAAGAATTCTGTTTTGTTACATATATCTGAAAGTTACTGAATACATATTCTGTTTTGTTACATATATCTGAAAGTTACTGAATACATATTCTGTTTTGTTACATTATATCTGAAAGTTACTGAATACATATTCTGTTTTGTTACATATATCTGAAAGTTACTGAATACATATTCTGTTTCGTTACATCTATCTGAAAGTTACTGAATACATAATCTGTTTTGTTACACATATCTGAAAGTTACTGAATACATATTCTGTTTTGTTACATATATCTGAAAGTTACTGAATACATATTCTGTTTTGTTACACATATCTGAAAGTTACTGAATACATATTCTGTTTTGTTACACATATCTGAAAGTTACTGAATACATATTCTGTTTTGTTACATATATCTGAAAGTTACTGAATACATATTCTGTTTTGTTACATATATCTGAAAGTTACTGCATAAGAATTCTGTTTTGTTAACTATATCTAAGTTACAACTGAAAGCTCTTATTTTTGCCCCAAAGAGTGAATAAATGCTATAATGCAATTTAAAATGCAGTTTCTACTGTTTCTATCAAATTGCAACCCCCCTCCCCCAAGATCAGGTGGGGGGGTCCTCAGGGTAGATCGAAAATACGCAGGGGGTCCAGGACCCCAAAAAGGTTGAGAACCACTGTAATATAGGACTCCCAAAGAGACCAACAATAGCACGTGCATCGTGTCGTCCTGATAATATGGCCATGATCAGAGGACTCCCCTGAAACCAGCCAGCAGACGACCTCCCCCACAGAAAATAGGAGTGCGCAAGTAACGACAGACCATAAAAACAACTGCTGGTGCAACCCCCCCCCCACACCTTGCCTCCTCCTCCTCCCCCTCCCCCTCCCCTCCTTCCCTCCCCTCACTCAGCATCCACAGTATCAGACCGGGATCTCCGCGAGGAAGATGGTAGCGGCGCACACTTCCCATTCGTCCTCGTCTGCAGAGTGGATTATTTGTCTCGACAAGAGGTAAATTTGGAATTCCGCGCACGTCGCAGCTTTAACTAAACACGTGTAACTAGGAGAAATGTGCCGTATAACGGAGGGGGGGGGGAGTGTAACCCGATGCGATCCCCCCCCACCCCCCCACCTCCCACCTGGAGGAGCAACAACGTGTCTCTCGGGTGCGGTGTTTTTGTCCCGCGGTTTGTTATTCGGGTACTTTCAAGACAAACCCGCCGTTTCGCTTTAACTTCCGAAACGACGTTTCATGTGATCGCAAGGCGCCGGAACGATCGAGGACGTGACCGGAAGCGTTTTATTCTACGCCGTTTCTTGCCGCCCGTGCAGGTTGTGCGTGCTTTCGGGCTGCACGTTGAACGAACCCCCCCCCCCCTCGAGTCGTGCACGAGGCCGGAAACAAAAACCTTTGCAGAGGATATTTGCAGAACATCACCTGCAGGCAACCTGGCAGTCCTAAGTGTGCTGCAACAAGCGAGGACGGTGACCGTGCCTGGTTGTGAGTAAGTGGCCTAATGGGCGACTTCACCTTATTATGGACTGGCAGTTGGAGCTGTACTCCAATGAAAAAGTTCACATGTTACATGTACCCTAGGCCTAGCCCTGATAGCAAAACTGCTGTGGGCCCGGACCCGTCCCACACCCGACACTTTCCATCCGGCCCACATACCGTGTGGCATGATGGCACTTGGGCGGTCCGCTCCTGTTTGCCAGATCTGGGCCAGAACCAAGCCATAGCAATGCCGCATGTGCCAAAGGTGGCCCATATTCGTTTTGTGATATCTGGGCCATATTCACCATTTACCACACGGGCCACTTCAGGGTCACATCCGGATTACATGTTGCCCAGAGCGCCGCATCTTTGCCAAAAAAGGCCCACATGTGATTTGGCATATTTGGGCCACATTTGCTATTATACATGTGGGCCACTTCAGGCTCACATCCATTTTGTCAGGGCCAGCAGAAGGCCATCAGTGCCGCATCATTGCCTGAAGTGGCCCACATCCGGATGCTGTCTGGGATTAGGCAGCAAAATGGAGTCCCCCCCCCCCCATCATTTATCTGCCAGGCCGGCAGGTTACCATTTCTTTAAAAACTATAATATGATCAAATCTGTTCAACTTGTGTCACAAAGGTTCTTAACTAAAATGATTAATGTCAGTGCTTTACGCACTACAGCACTACAGAAGTGCTGAACCCTTCCAAAAATAATACATCCCTCTTGCATTGGTGTAAAGCTGACAACCTGGGAAACAGAAACTTGTCAGGGGAAGCAAGAAATTTGAGCTAATCCAGGGTTATGTGTGCAGATTGCTCAAGGGCCCGTCCGGCTTTGTGTGAGGAAGCGTGGTGCAAAGCACTGTTTTTGATAGATTACCTCTTGCAGTGGGAGTTGAGGTGAGGGCGGACGTAATCTATTAATGCATTTTCCATGTCCTCTGGTCTTGGCTGTAAACTCAATATGATTTGCACCTGGTGCAAAATAACACTGTTAATGCAACAGGCACGGATTGAGTTTCATACACTATCTGATTGGACAATATGCATGCACAAGTTTTGTCATATGGTGCAGGGTTCCTGCAGCACGTTTATGATAAAGCAGCTTGGATGCTGTTAGCTCTCCTCAACCATCCTTCGGTTATTTATTTATTTTAATATCAACCAACGCCTCTGCAGGACATGTGTACCAACCTAACCAGAGAAGTTTTTTTCATTCCTGCTGTTGGCCCTCAGCTGTGCGCCATGGAGGACCATGTGCATGCAGATTTTCTTCCTAACCCAACACTGCACCAGCTGATTTCACTAACTGGCACACCTTCAACCAGACAGGCGAGGAATAATCCGTTAGACCAGCTGGTGTTGGGTTGGAGAGAAAACCTGTGGTCACACAGACCTACACGGCCCTCCATGGCACGAGGTTCTATGCAGGGCATCATTATTACTAAAGAGAGAAAAGAAAACAGCAAAATTTGAATATAACACTGAGTTACAAGGCCAGAAAATGTGTTTCTAAAATGTGAAAACGTGTTTTTAATGCATATGGCTGGATTGTGAAAATCCAACAGTTTGGATGATTTTGTTTCTTGTCCTTGGAGGTCAGAATGAGAGCAGCGAGTAATACAAGACTCCTCTATGGGAGTCTGCATGGACAGACTAGCAATGCCGATGTGCCATTTGAGAGAAACTGAAGGATGAATGTGGTCTCCTTTTCCACTTGCATCAGTCAATCAAGTTGCATTTTATATAGCGCTTTTCTAGTTGCAACAGCCACTCAAAGCGCATGGATTTCCTTAGATTACTCTTTACAGCTTGTTTTAACAGGCTCTTTTTTTTGGCTTTCCTTCTATATTTACATGAATAGAAACAGGGAGTGGGGATATTAAATGGTAAATCTCTCTTCTTTGTATGATACGTCCCCTGTAGGAACCTAATCAGCTCGGCTATACAATGTCAGTGTATTGCTCTAAGGAAATATTTATACTGTGATGTGCTAAAAGTGTACAATTTACATTCACTTTCATTTTCACAGTAGAGTACGTCCAAGGAGTACTTGGACATCGTTTTTAGAAAGTACCTCTGTTTCTCTTTATCAAGTTTGAGTGGAAATGATAGCATGAGACTGTGGAAATAAGGTACACATTGAGGCTATTTTCATTCATATCAGTAGAAGTGCTGAAAACGTGCCACACTCTTTGTGCATGGTATCTCTATTTCAAGGCCAGGAAAGATTACAGGCCAAATCACCATTATACTAGCAGCAGACGTCATCATACTCCAAGCTGGTTATTAAAAAGCTCAAAACCCCCATGCTGTTCGTGGTCCTAAATATCACGAAATATCGTTTTCAGATGCTACTCCATGCAGCGATCCGACGTAATGGATTTCAGCCTCACCGTGTTCATCTGCACACTTTTTTTTTTTACTGTCTTCCATCAAAAAACGACCCCATAGGTCGTTTGTCGGTTTATTACGACCTATAGTTACGTTTTAGAGTTAAGCGACCTCTAGCGGTCGTGCTGCCAACATGCCCCTTTTCCACCACATGGTACCGGCTCAACTCAACTCGACTCGACTCGCCCTTTTTGCGTTTTCCATTACTGGGAAGTACCGGCACTTTTGGTAACTGTTACCACTCTTTTGGTACCACCTTTGTCGAAGTTCCAAAAAAAACCCAAGTACCAAAATCAATGCAGACCTCTGATTGGTCAGAGAAACGCGTCACTGCGTCATTTTGCGTCTTGTGTCATCAATGCGCGCATGAGATATCAACAGGCATTTTTAAATACCGACGCGGGCGAAGCGGAGTTACCTTAAAGGTACATTTTGCTGCCAACATGCCCCTTTTCCACCACTTGGTACCGGCTCGACTCGACTCGACTCGCCCTTTTTGCGTTTTCCATTACTGGAAAGTACCGGCATTTTAGGTAACTGTTACCACTTTTTTGGTACCACCTTTGTCGAAGTTCCAAAAAAACCCAACACTTAGCGGGGTACCAAAATCAATGCAGACCTCTGATTGGTCAGAGAAAAGTGTCGCTGCGTCATTTTGCGTCACCTTGCGTCTCTGCGTCATCAATGCGCGCATGGGATATCAACCGGCATTTTAAAATACCGACGCGGTCGAAGCGGAGTTATCTTAAAAGTACATTTTGAAATTTAAAAAATAAATAGAGAGCCGAAAATCCCGCTACACTGAGGAGGAGGCTCTGTTACGGTAATGGAAAACGACACAGAAACGAGTCGAACCGGTACCATGTAGTGGAAAAGGGGCATTAGTTACTATACTAGACGGCGAAGCAACACCAAAACGCACTGACTACAAATTCTCTTGTTCTCAGATTGCTTTTTATCAGATTGCTTTTTATCACTATTTACTGACTACTTACCTTTATTGGCCTGTCCATGAGGCGCTGTAAAAAGGACGTCAACAAGTAGATGAAAACCCACAATGCACAGAGGCGAAAAGTATCTGTGGCAGATCTCCGGCCGCCAGTAGGGGGCGCTAATTTAGGAAACGCTCCTGTGGGTCGTACTAGAGGGTATACGACCTATGTGGTCGTATGGGTTGGAGGAATTGTATTTTTTGTTTGGTTTTTTTTTTTTGGTCCTAAATTTCAAGTGTAGGAAACGTGCAGTCATCGATAAGTACAACAACACAAGTGTCTGGTTGCAATAAAAATGGTAGCAGACATGCTTGGAATCAACTGAAAACAAAAACCGGTAACACTTTAGTATGGAGAACGTAGTCACCATTAATTAGGTGCTTATTAGCATGCAAAGTAGCAACAAATTGGCTCTTAATTGGTCATTATTACGTACTAATTAATGCCTTATTCTGCATGGCCTTATTATACAACCAGTAAGCCATTAACTATGAGTTTTCCCTCTATAACCTCAGAAGTATTGCTTATTAGTAGTACCATCTCAATATGCTTTGGTTAGTATGGGCTTTATAAGGTGGTAGTACCACAAGAAGAGTTATTCTCCCTTACTAACACTTAATGAATATGCTCTGTTCTTACATAACAACACACAAAACTACAAGTGTTCATAGTGTTACATTACTCTAAATTAAGTTGTTGTTACTTAGAATATGTTCCCCATACTAAAGTGACATCTTGATCATTACTAATTCACTAGTAATTATGTGTTTTTATGTTCCCCATACTAAAGTGTTACCCAAAAACCAAACATAATGGGCTTAACAATGGGAGGATGCCGTGTCATCAGTGTCATTTTTTTTTTTGTGTGTGTGTCGACTACAAACAGCCGTTTTCCTTTTCGGATTTTGGAGTGAAAACTGCAGTGGGCTTCTCAGGTAACGGGGGTTGGGGCATCCAAGAGACGGGTTCAAAGTACATTCGCTATAAACAGCCGTGTGACTCAGTGTGCCAGATGTATTTACACAGTAAAGCCCTTTTGTTAGTCGTAAAAGCAGCCTGTGCAGGTTGCATCCAGTGATATTTTTAGCTCTCTTAACCATTTTCTTGCAAACAGCATGATTCACCTGGTCATTCTGACAGTAGTTGAACGCAACCTCGATGATAGCAAGCAAATGTCAACTAACAGTATGCAGATATGAATATTAATGCATGTTAGCCCTCTGAGCAATCCCAGTTCACTCCATCCATACATTATCCGAGCTGTTTATCCTGCTCTCAAGGTCGTGGGGATGCTGGAGCCTATCCCAGCAGTCATTGGGCGGCAGGCGGGGAGACACCCTGGACAGGCCGCCAGGCCCACACACACACACCTTCATACCTAGGGACAATTTAGTACCTCATGTCTGACCTACATGTCTTTAGACTGTGGGAGGAAAGCGGAGCTCCCGGAGGAAACCCACGCAGACACGGGGAGAACATACAAACTCCACACAGAGAACGACCTGGGACGACCCCCAAGGCTGGACTACCCTGGGGCTCAAACCCAGGACCTTCTTGCTGTGAAGCGACAGCGCTAACTACTGCGCCACCGTGCCGCCCCAATTCACTCATAATGTCTTTTTTGGGTTTTTTTTTATCCCCCCCCCCCACTTTTCTCCGCAATTGTAGCCAGCCAATTACCCCACTTTTCCAAGCCATCCCGGTCGCTGCTCCACCCCCTTTGCCGATCCAGGGAGGGCTGCAGACTACCACATGCATCCTCTGATACATGTGGAGTCGCCAGCCGCTTCTTTTCACTTGACAGTGAGGAGTTTCACCAGGGGGACGTAGCACATGGGAGGATCACGCTATCCCCCCCTCAGTTCCCCCTCCCCGCCGAACAGGCGCCCTGATTGAACTGAGGCGCTAGTGCAATGACCAGGACACATACCCACACCTGGCTTCCCACCCGCAGACACGGCCAATTGTGTCTGTAGGGACGCCCGACCAAGCCGGAGGTATCACAGGGATTCGAACCGGCGATCTCTGTGTTGGTAGGCAACGGAATAGACCGCTATGCCACCCGAACATCCCCCAGAAATCCATCCATCCATCCATTATCCACACCGCTTATCCTGGTCTCAGGGTTGCGGGGATGCTGGAGCCTATCTCAGCAGTCATTGGGCGGCAGGCGGGGAGACACCCGGGACAGACCGCCAGGCCATCACAGGGCCATCACAGGGCCCAGGTAAAAACAACTGGAGTCTAATTGGATTTCTGTCCAAACACCAGGACATGACATGTCCCCCCAGCAATGTCATTATTAATTAGTTGACAGTTTATTTGTATTATCTCAGCTGTAAATTTCTCAAGAGGATGGACAAACAAGGTATTGTAGTGTGCATAATGACTTGCCTTACCCCTGAAAAGCTCCAGCACTCGTGTTCATTTTGAGTCGAAAAGAACAATTTTGCAAAGGTTGTCCCCTCGGCTGGTTTCCCAGCGGCCACCCCGTCTGTGAACTTTTGGCCCTGGACCTGAGATAATGAACTGATGTGCACATACCATGCTGCGGGGGCCGTAATGGTTCCTGCGAATATTTAATAAAGACTAACTCGCTTCCGATCGATGTCCTGGGTGAAGACATCATCAATTTTCGTAGTATGACGGCTCATTTAATACGGTGTCAAGAATGTGACTCTCTGAATATGTCAGAGCGATATTAAGCCACACTGTTGGGGCTGCCTGTTCTTCTAGTGAAATGTGGTAGTCAATTGGGTTCTGATTGTTTTTAATAGTTGATTATATTTATAGTTGATTAGTTTTTATAGTTATAAGCCTGTGGCCCCCGACAGCATCAGGACTGAAATGCTCAGACACAGTTCTCTTGAGCTGCAGAAGGACACTGCTTAAACTGTTCAACCTGCTTCTACAAGCTGGCTGCTTTCCTGACACCGGGAATAGGGGGCTTATGTCCCCGACATACAAGAGCGGAGATAAATTTGACCCCAATAACTACTGAGGCATCTGTGTGAGCAGTAACCTGGGGAAGGTTTTCTGCTGTATTCTTAACGCCCGTATACAGGCCTTCCTTACCCAACACAATGTCTTGAGCAAGAGTCGGATTGGCTTTCTACCGAATCACCGCACTACAGATTACATCTACACCCTACACACCCTAATTAGCCCCGTGATGGCCCGGCGGCCTGTCCAGGGTGTCTCCCCGCCTGCCGCCCAATGACTGCTGGGATAGGCTCCAGCATCCCCGCGACCCTGAGAGCAGGATAAGCGGTCTGGATAATGGATGAATGGATGTCGGTGCTGCGGCGTAGCGAGAGTCCGCTCTCCCCTTTCTAATCCACCGACACAGTGTAGCTGTTTGGTTTTATTTACAAAGAAAGACACAGCAATGGAAGGATAATAGAGTTAAAGGCTGCGTTACTGCAGATGCTGGATGTCATGTATGTGGGTGTAATGTACAGATTACCGCAAACACGAAGTGCAGGATAAATGAGGGCTACAAATCGTATTGAAAGCAGGGATCTAGAGGTCACTGTGATGGCGTGGGGCTTTCTTGCCACAGTTTAGGTCAACTCAGCCATGACGTCGTGGTGATTGCTTGGTAAACAACGATAAACGCCGCTGCTCTGAGCGACCACCTTCATCCAACCATGAAGCATTTCCATTGTGATGTGAAAGGTCTCCTCCACGTTGACAGGAACCCGCTTGAAAGGCTTAAATGGTCTCTTAATAGCGTGCTCACCATGATATAGTGCTGGGCGATATGGAAAATATGACTATTATGGTAATCATAGGGAATTTATTTGATATAGTTATACAAATCCCATTATCATCCTCACATAATCATTTTGTGACAGAAGGGTACCAGCAGGAGTTAAAGGGGAGGTTTACAGGGTGGTGGTGAGACCAGCTATGTTGTATGGTTTGGAGACAGTGGCGCTGATGAAAATACAGGAGGTGGAGCTGGAGGTGGCAGAGTTGAGGATGATAAGATTTTCATTGGGAGTGACGAAGGAGGACAGTATTAGGAACGAGTATATTAGAGGGACCGCTCAGGTTGGACGGTTTGGAGACAAAGCAAGAGAGGCAAGATGGAGATGGTTTGGACATGTGTGGAGGAGAGATGCTGGGTATATTGGGAGAAGGATGCTGAATATGGAGCTGCCATGGAAGAGGAGAAGAGGAAGGCCAAAGAGGAGGTTTATGGATGTGGCGAGGGAGGACATGCAGGTGGCTGGTGAGAAAGAGGAAGACGCAGAGGACAGGAAGAGATGGAAATGAATGATCCGCTGTGGCGCCCCCTAATGGGAGCAACCGAAAGTAGTAGTAGTAGTAGTAGTAGTAGTAGTTATACAAATCACAGTATCTGCGTACATATGCAAGAATACCAAGTTAAAGAATCCAACTAGGGTTCATTGTGTTGTTTGGTAATGTGTGATATCAAACCAAAACTAGTTTTCAAATAATATGCACTCAAATATTTCACAGCTCATTTATTTTAAGATAATTTAGGGCAAGAGATAATTGATTTTCACTAATTTAGAAACAAAACTGTGTACCACACTATGACAGTGTAAGAATTTCATCCCGGTACAATATCATTGAAAGATGCTAAAAGTTGAAGTATTGCCTTTGATAAGAACATTATATTAAAACACGATTGTAAAAAAACTTTCAATGATCCTGACCCAAATGTACAGTTAAAGAGATTTTGAATCGGCGCCTGACGTAATATTTCTCATCAAAACACCAAACAATGTCGTTTCTTAGGGGCGAACTGGTGTCATATCCCTCCAAGTAGACCTGCAGACACTTTTAGAAAATAGGGCATGGGCGTCCAGGTGGGATAGCAGTCTATTTCGTTGCCTTACCAACACGGCGATTGGCAGTTCGAATCCCCGTGTTGCCTCCGGCTTGGTCGGGCGTCCCTACAGACACAATTGGCCGTGTCTGCGGGTGGGAAGCCGGATGTGGGTATGTGTCCTGGTCGCTGCACTAGCGCCTCCTCTGGTCGGTCGGGGCGCCTGTTCGGGGGGGAGGGGGAACTGGGGGGGAATAGCGTGATCCTCCCACGTGCTACGTCCCCCTGGCGAAACTCCTCGCTGTCGGGTGAAAAGAAGCGGCTGGCGACTCCACATGTATGGCAGGAGACGTGGTAGTCTGCAGCCCTCCCCGGATCGGCAGAGGGGGGTGGAGCAGCGACCAGGATGGCTCGGAAGAGTGGGGTAATTGGCCGGATACAATTGGGGAGAAAAGGGAGGGGGGGGGAATCCAAATAAGAAAAAAAAAAAGAAAGGATATAGGGCATGGCTCCGGTGGGTGGTGTCATGGTGTCCTATTAGACCATTTATTTCACCTTTCCATTGTGTTGGTGGTGCTGTGTGTTGTCTCTGCAGGCCAACTGAGCGTTCCGGGGAAGATGTGGACATAATTCTGGCACGTCTGAAAAATGTGAAGGCCTTCGAGAGGTTCCGTCCTGGTCTTCTGCAGCAGATATGCCTGTGTGGATTCTATGAGTCGTTGGAGAAAGGCATCACCTGTAAGTCGAACCGGTTTGCAAACGGTAACATCTACACCGACAAAACAGTTTATCGACGTGAACAGAGTTCCTGTAGCATTTTTTTTTTTGTTGCACATATTTCTTTTTTTTTTTTTTCCCCTTGTTTTTCAAACTTGGGTGTGTTTCCTCAGTGTATCGCCAAGGGGACATCGGCACCAGCTGGTACACGGTGCTGTCCGGCTCGCTTGACGTCAAAGTCTCAGAAACGGCGAATCATCAGGTAAGACAAATTCTCTTCTTCACCCACAAATTCGCAGATTTTATCCGTCCCTCGCTCCACCTGCAAAACAAAAGGTGAGCGCGCCTGTGCAGGTTTAGCCCCAAGCTCCTGGGATAATCTTGCCCAACCCGTTAGATTTTCTGAATCTTTGGACTGTTTTAAGCGGCGTCTAAAATACCCGTCTTTTCAGGCAAGCCGAGATCCCCACCCCGCAGTTCTGTTTTCTGTCCGTCTCTCCCCGTTTACTCCCTCGGTGTGTTTACATGTTAGAAAAAGTGGATTTATTGTGTTAGTCCGACTAAAACCGGACTTTGAAAATACATGTAAACATGTTAGTCCGACTGAAATCGTGCTAAATCGAATTTCTGGAAGTCGGACTACCATACCTAGATAATGCGGTTGAGGCTCGATTTCTGCGTATGATCCATAGTTCCCGTGATCCAATAGCAACCAGCTGAAAGGGGGCATATCGCCACGTACCATACCGGGGTCGGACATACATCCGTCAGTAAATCGATTCTCCCCCGGTTCTTGTATACTATGTGTGTGTGTGTATATATATATATATATATATATATATATATATATACACTACCATTCAAAAGTTTGGGATCACCCAAACAATTTCGTGTTTTCCATGAAAAGTCACACTTATTCACCACCATATGTTGTGAAATGAATAGAAAATATAGTCAAGACATTGACAAGGTTAGAAATAATGATTTGTATTTGAAATAAGATTTTTTTTACATCAAACTTTGCTTTCGTCAAAGAATCCTCCATTTGCAGCAATTACAGCATTGCAGACCTTTGGCATTCTAGCTGTTAATTTGTTGAGGTAATCTGGAGAAATTGCACCCCACGCTTCCAGAAGCAGCTCCCACAAGTTGGATTGGTTGGATGGGCACTTCTTTGAGCAGATTGAGTTTCTGGAGCATCACATTTGTGGGGTCAATTAAACGCTCAAAATGGCCAGAAAAAGAGAACTTTCATCTGAAACTCGACAGTCTATTCTTGTTCTTAGAAATGAAGGCTATTCCATGCGAGAAATTGCTAAGAAATTGAAGATTTCCTACACCGGTGTGTACTACTCCCTTCAGAGGACAGCACAAACAGGCTCTAACAGGTACTATTTAATGAAGATGCCAGTTGGGGACCTGTGAGGCGTCTGTTTCTCAAACTAGAGACTCTAATGTACTTATCTTCTTGCTCAGTTGTGCAACGCGGCCTCCCACTTCTTTTTCTACTCTGGTTAGAGCCTGTTTGTGCTGTCCTCTGAAGGGAGTAGTACACACCGGTGTAGGAAATCTTCAATTTCTTAGCAATTTCTCGCATGGAATAGCCTTCATTTCTAAGAACAAGAATAGACTGTCGAGTTTCAGATGAAAGTTCTCTTTTTCTAGCCATTTTGAGCGTTTAATTGACCCCACAAATGTGATGCTCCAGAAACTCAATCTGCTCAAAGAAGTGCCCATCCAACCAATCCAACTTGTGGGAGCTGCTTCTGGAAGCGTGGGGTGCAATTTCTCCAGATTACCTCAACAAATTAACAGCTAGAATGCCAAAGGTCTGCAATGCTGTAATTGCTGCAAATGGAGGATTCTTTGACGAAAGCAAAGTTTGATGTAAAAAAAATCTTATTTCAAATACAAATCATTATTTCTAACCTTGTCAATGTCTTGACTCTATTTTCTATTCATTTCACAACATATGGTGGTGAATAAGTGTGACTTTTCATGGAAAACAAAAAATTGTTTGGGTGATCCCAAACTTTTGAACGGTAGTGTATATATATAGTGTATTAAGTGTAAAGCACTTTGTAACAGTGTGTTTTTAAAAGTGCTATACAAATAAAATTTTGCTTGCTCACTTGCTTCTCCCCAAAGTGATTGGACACATCCGGAGATGACATGGCAAAATTGAACCTGTCGATAGAAACGCCTCCTTTTTTTATAGTTTTTTTTTATTCTCCCCCTCCCCCCCTTTTGTCCCCAATTGTCAATTGTACCTGTCCAACTACACCACTCTTCCGAGCCGTCCTGGTCGCTGCTCCACCCCCTCTGCCGATCCGTGGAGGGCTGCAGACTACCACATGCCTCCTCCCATACATGTGGAGTCGCCAGCCGCTTCTTTTCACCTGACAGTGAGGAGTTTCACCAGGGGGGACGTAGTGCGTGGGAGGATCACGCTATGCCCCCCAGTTCCCCCTCCCCCCTGAAAAGGCACCCTGATCGACCAGAGGAGGCGCTAGTGCAGCGACCAGGACGCATACCCACATCCGGCTTCCCACCCGCAGACACGGCCGATTGTGTCTGTAGGAGCACCCAACCAAGCCGGAGGTAACCCGGGGATTCAAACCGGTGAGCCCCATAGATTTAAAGATGTTTGTCTTGGTCACATTTTTTTTTTAACAACTGATGTTTTGGTGTGGTTATGTGCTGCATCATCATACATTCACAAAAATTCGACGCTCTCGCTTCAACGACTCCGATGACCTATCTACTGGAACATCCCAAATGGGAAAAATCGGCAAAATTCTGTCCTCATTTCATCTCGTGTTCCATTTAAAGTGCGTTGTGCTTCTGACCTTGAGGAACATCACTGAATATCTCTAATTACCACCGCCCTGTGTCCTCTACGTCAGCCCTTCTGGCCTCTGATTGGAGTGATTCTGTCGAAGATTGGCGTGTACCCGTCGGTCTAAAACGGGCGCTCAGACGAGCTCGATAACTTCCACGTCTTTCAGACTGATCTTGTCAGCGCAGAGCACAGAACTGCAAGTGCCTCTCACGAAAGCCTTTTGTGAGCAGAAGGGGCGCCGAGTCATTGGCGTGACGCAGCGCCCTTCCCTTTTCCCCGTCACAGTCTCGATCTTTTACTAATGACATGAAGGAGCCATCCCACCACAGTGCACTGTGTCTGTGTCTCCCGTAGGATGCTGTCACCATCTGCACGCTGGGGATCGGAACGGCGTTCGGGGAGTCGATCCTGGACAACACCCCGCGGCATGCCACCATCGTCACGCGGGAATTCAGCGAGCTCTTGCGCATCGAACAGAGGGAGTTCAAATCCCTGTGGGAGGTGAGTTGCTTTACCTTATCCTGTCGAGAGTAGCATCAGGCCCACCGCTGGTCTCGTTTCATGACACACCTCAGAGATTCACCTCAACGTCAGTACCTATATCAGGTGCCTATAAAGGATATTCTGTAAATGGGGTTATTTTTCTTAACCTGTTTTGCATTGTTTACCCTGATCTAGAGGTATTTAATTTTAGTCACTGTAATAATGCTTCCCACTTTCTTGCTAAATCTGGGGCAATACTGACTTTGCATGTAATACTACGCTCTCTGTTGGAAAGAGGACGCTTAGTTGATGGAGTGAAGTGGAGTTTTATGGCTTCCACAGTTGGGACACTATATTTGTATGCCATTTGACCCAGAGGTTGATATTAGGTTAAGATAATAAGGTTAAGATTAGGGCTAATCTAAGGGTTAAAGGTTACGATTAAGGTTAAGTCTAGGGTTGGATCAGGGGTTAAGGTTGAAATTGATAAGATCTGGGTGGCGTCATCCGGGTGAAATAGGGAGTAGCGTTCACAGCCACCAGTGAAAAATCAAATTCGTTTTACTCTTAAAGCTGAAATCCACAATTTCCCTGATCTGTCCCTCCGTCTAGTAGCAAGAACTACAAGTGAGGTGTTGCGGCCATTATCGCTAGTGTGCCGTCAGCTCGGCAGTAAACAGTCCCCACCCTTGTAAAAAGGGGGCACTGCTGTGCTGTTAGCCACATCATCATCATCATCTCATTTCAATCCTCTTTTTCCCTGTTTGAGTAGGAACATGCTCGCTGTTGCATCAGCGTTTGTCCTATCTGGTTAAAAATTACAACATTGGTATCCACCTAATTCCTAGCCCCCATGATACCTTGCGTGAATTATGGGCGCGACTACCGGCGCTTCCTGTCACTGAACTGGAACCGACGTTTTCCATGGTGACGGTACGCTAACCGTCTTTCTTAGAGTGATTTGTACGGCGTCTCATTCATTCACGAAGATCTAGCCAGCCAAATTAGCTAATGATGTGGGAACACAACCTCACGCAGCTCAAAAAGGGTGAAATTAGAACACCTTTGCCCTCCGTAATAGATGGTTGGGAAGATGACGTGAAGAAGTGGCCTCGTATCACGTACAGTAGCGTTTTTAGCTATATTGTTGAGTCCTGTGATGGTAAGGCGATGAGCAAATTAAAAAGCTCGGAGGCGTACCAATACCAACAGCGGAAGTATTACCCATAATTGTTTCCCTAGTGACCCCCCCACCCCACTCCAGGAAACTCGTGGATATGAAGAATGTTTCCAAAGATGCCATTTAGTGTTATGTAACCTGACTCCATGGTTCAGATGGATAAAATAACGATTTATTAATGGAGAAAAATCCTGGATCCAGCTTTAAATATTTTACCTCCAGATGCAATGCAGTTTTCGAATAGCTGACTGGGATGCCTCAAATTGGAAGGGTCAGTTGTTCCTTTAGCGTTTGACAGTTGAGACAATTGTGGTTTCTGAACTGCTGAGGAGGCTGTTTTGAGCTGTTTTAAGCCAGGGAGTCAGCCAGGTCCAGTCTTCAGCTTTGACAGATTGTCAATGAGGCCAGCGTGCTGAAGGTGAAAAATGTGATCTTCGCACTACGTGTTGGCTTTAATGTAAATGCAGTATTGGGTAAGTGTAATTGTTGGGTTGGAGGTGTTGTAAATTGCATCCTCTGTACATACTCCTGAACAGTGGTTTCCAACTGGGTGCAGGTTTTTTTTTATACACCATTTGGCCACTAGATGGGAATATTGTGCCACACGGAAAAGAACATTTCTCTGTTCAGCGATGCTTGATTCTCCACTCAGAATGCTGATAATTGTCTGGCAGACCCCCAACCCACATAACAACACATGCTGAATACCACCACTGAATCATAGCATATCTTGTGAAACCTCTACAATTATGGCACTTAATGGGTCGGCAACCGTTCTCCAAGAGGTTAGAAAGAACGTTTGTCATTGCACATGAGAAAACACATTAGAGAGGCAGTACTTGTTTTCAGCCAAAGTGTGAAGGGGAGGCGGTGGTGAAGGTTTTTTTTTTTTTTTTTTTTTTGGGTGGGGGTCAGCAGCAGGAGCGGATCCATCCTTTGCCAGCATGTCTCTTCCTGTAGCACTGCTCAACTCGCTCCCTCCTGAAGCAGGAAGACCGTAACTTGCCTGTTATTTGTGACAGTGTTTACTCCGCTCCTCTCAGAGCTCTCCTCCTGCCGGTTTCCTGACTGAGTGAGCCAGTTTCCTTTCTAACTGGAGGGCATGGGGAGATTTTAAACCTGTGGGTTTGTGTATTGGTGTCACCACACCGGCGCACAATGTGTCTGGATACTTAGCCCTGTCTGGATGCACACTCGGGACCATGTGGGGAAAGTACATCTTTTGAATCTATCAGAGAGGACTGACTTCTTCGATAAGGTTTGTTTTAGGTGATATATATAGATATATATATATATATCTATATATATATTTATTTTTTTTTGGCTTCTAACTAATTTGCATGCTGTTTTTGGCTCCAGGACTTTTCCATCTTGTCCTCAGATGGAGATAATGATGCCCCATGAAATGTTTTTGAATTAGAAGTGGGACATGGTTCTAGTGCAGAATGTTGAGCAACTTTTCACTTTTCTTTCAAAAGTCACGTTTGCAGTTTTATAATTTCAATTCCAGAAACAAACACAAAAAAAAAGGCATATAACGGATGCGGATGCAATTTTTACTACAAGAGAAGCTGTTGCTTTATTTGTGTGCAGATGCACAAGTAAACTCTTAAGCAAAATGCTGCAAAGCAAGTCATTGTTTTGTTACGGACAGTATTGGGGGATCGATCATATCTCTCTATCATGTGCAAATTTACTCAGAGCACTTGTTCAGTGTTCAACAAGAATCCTGCAGGGGATACTCGCATATCTGTCTCCGCCCACGTGTTAATATTTCTTACTAGACTTTATCCCTCAGCTTCGTGGTGCACTCAGGCTAGGTTCACGGACACGTCCTTAACCAGAATGTTCACCATTATTTGCGGCCGGTGCGGCTTCATTCACAGAGCAGTCGGGGCTGTGCTTCTGCCAGCAGCCATGGCAGCCTTTTACATCAATCTATTGTGCTTTTGTTGTCAGAGCTGCTGAGTAAGCCGTGTCGCACAAGTCACACAAACTGTGACCGAAGGGCCGTCAGGGCAGAATTCACAGTATCAGCTCGTTGACAGGCCACCATTAGACCCGGCTCCTCACGTATTGTCACACCAAAATATGTAGTACAATGCAACGCCTGCAGCATTTTTAAAGGAATGTTCTGCGTGTCAGTAGTGCAGATTTGTTTTTGTTAGCATTGCTGCAATGCAGAAAGATCCCTGTTGTAGTATCCAGTTACTGGCGACTTCAGGGTTTCAGATGTTTTGTGCCCGATGTGACGCTTGTGAAATCAGATTTGTCTCAAAATTATACAAATGTATAGAAACTATAAATAAATGCAGAGTACGTGATTTACACGTGTCCAGCATATTTCGCAAACATGTATGGTACATGTATGTATGGTACATGTATGTATGTATGCGTGTATGGGCGGCATGGTGGTGCAGTGGTTAGCACGGTCGCCTCACAGCAAGAAGGCCCAGGGTTCGAGCCCTGGGGTAGTCCAACCTTGGGGGTCGTCCCGGGTCGTCCTCTGTGTGGAGTTTGCATGTTCTCCCCGTGTCTGCCGGGTTTCCTCCGGGTTCTCCGGTTTCCTCCCACAGTCCAAAGACATGTAGGTCAGGTGAATAGGCCGTATTAAATTGTCTCTAGGTGTGTGTGTGTGTGTGTGTGTGTGTTGGCCCTGTGATGGACTAGTGCCCTGTTCAGGGTGTCTCCCCGCCTGCTGCCCAATGACTGCTGGGATAGGCTCCAGCATCCACAGACCCTGAGCAGGATAAGCGGTTTGGATAGTGGATGGATGGATGGATGGATGGATGGTAAATCACAGATTTCTTTCCTGAGGTAACAACAAATACCATTGAAATCAGTCCCCCCCCCCCCAAAAAAAAGACACAAACCCCGGGGCGTCCTGGTGGCATAGTGGTCTATTCTGTTGCCTATCAATATGGGGATCTCTGGTTTGAATCCCCGTGTTACCTCCGGCTTGGTCGGGCGTCCCTACAGACACAATTGGTCGTGTCTGCGGGTGGGAAGCTGGATGTGGGTATGTGTCCTGGTCGCTGTACTAGCGCCTCCTCTTGTCAGTTGGGTCACCTGTTCAGGGGGGAGGGGGAAGAGGGGGGAATAGCGTGATCCTCCCACGCGCTACGTCCCCCTGGTGAAACTCCTCACTGTCAGGTGAGAAGAAGCGGCTGGTGACTCCACATGTATGGGAGGAGGCATGTGGTAGTCTGCAGCCCTCCCCGGATCGACGGAGGTGTTGGCGCAGCGACCGGGACGGCTTAGAGAGCAGGGTGATCTGGGAGAAAAAGGAGCGGGAAAAAGACACAAACCCAGTGTCCCCCCCTCCCCAAAATGTCACGCTAACTGTTTATTAAAGAATACTAGATTGACCGCATTGATTAGCGCCGCAGATGTTGGAAGAAAAATAGTGATGTAGCGGTGATGTTGAGAAACAGCCTGCGGAGGTAAAAGGAGCCTCCTATGCCCGTTTCCAGGCAAAGGAGGCCCTTTAGTAGACATCCACACCTCCTCCTCCTCCTCCTCCTGCTGCACAGATCTGTCCCCCTGTGGAGCGCTGCGGGGGCCAGGCACTCCCGCAAAATGCTTCCAAATCGAACACGGCACTGCCTGAACGAACCAATGGGCCTAGTTTTTTATTCATGGCCGCTTTGTTAATTATTCACTATACATTTCCCCTCCAGGCTTTTGCTCTTTCACCTCAGTACATCACAAAGGCTAGCCAGCAAACTTGAAGGATGTGCATATGTGTAAGTGCGTTTTTTTTATTTTATTTGTTTTTGCACGTTTGTGGTTTTCGAGTAGCATATGCATTTTCCTAAAAGCCTGCCCTTTCTTCTTCTTCAATAATTTAGGCTATGGAAGGCGAAGTTCTCTCCTCCTCGTCTCACCCAGGTTTGCCGTGTCTGGCATAAAGTTACTGCACAGAATCAGCCGTTGGCTTTATTGTTTGCAGAGTGGATGCGTGCGGGTTTGTTTCCCCATCTGTTCTCCGTGCTGACAATGGCCGGTCCGACTCCCGCCGTCGTGGCTTTTAAAGCGGTGTGGCACATGTCAGAAATAGACCTCATTTGCTGGGGAAAAGGCAGACTTGCACTTGTTTAACAGAGCCGTGGTCAGTACACACAGATTCTCATTTGTGTTAACGATGTTTTGTGATGTCGTACATCGTCTCATTGTGTAGCATCAGTCCACTGCTTTTACGCCTGCGTGCGCCCCGCGTGCTGGGGAACGCGCCCTTGTTAGGGATGATGACGGTTGCGTGTGTTCTCGGGGAATGTTTGTGCTGGAGGCATCCCTGTTGGGCAGGGAGCTGAAAGCAGGCACGGGATGGGGGGGTGGGGGTGGGGTTGCAGTCGGCCCCTCTGTGAGATATGTCTGCGGAGGCAGCCTACGAGGCAGACAGTAGCAGGAACTGATGGAACAGGAAGTGGCAGAGACACAGCGTGGCCCTCCGGGGTCTGAGAGGGTGTGTGTGTGTGTGGGGGGGGGGGTAGCGTAGGGCATGTGGAGCCTTTGTGGGGTCAGCCTCCAAATGATGAGCCACAAGCCGAGATGGGGGTCCCTCCCAGCTCCCAGTGTTCAAGCGGATATACACAAGGGAAGAGCGGGGAGATCTGTATCAGCAACACTTCTGTTTATTTCCTTATCTCCACACGCAGAGTTGTTATCGTCACCGAAAGCCCGGGCTGTGATTTCCAGTCCGGCAACTAGAAACCGTATTAATGAAGACTCAAACTCCGCAGTGTGCTGACCAGTGAGGCGCAGTGAGCCGTGGTGCCTTCTTCTCAACTAGACCGGCGTTTTACATTTGAAGTTGCTTGGACGACAACGGTTTGCAGAGATTTATTAAAGTCTTCAGGTGACTCACGGGGAGAGGGGGACTACATGTGACCGGATCAATGAATCAGAAAGAAATCCAAGTACTGTTTTATTTCACTTTTAAGCTGGAAGTCAGTCATGTATTCTCACAAACCAAAGCAACAATGGATTTATTTTTCTTTTGTGGTCCCCCCCCCCCCCCGGCAGCATGGTGGCGCAGTGCTTAGCGCAGTGGCCTCATAGCAAGAGGGTCCTGGGTTCGAGCCCCGGGGTAGTCCAACCTTAAGGGTCGTCCCGGGTCGTCCTCTGTGTGGAGTTTGCATGTTCTCCCCGTGTCTGTGTGGGTTTCCTCTGGGGGCTCCGGTTTCCTCCCATAGTCCAAAGACATGTAGGTCAGGTGAATCGGCCATACTAAATTGTCCCTAGTTATGTGTGTGTGTGTGTGTGTGTGTGTGTGTGTGTGTGTGTGTGTGTGTGTGTGTGTGTGTGTATGTATGGCCCTGTGTGATAACCTGGTGGCCTGTCCAGGGTGTCCCCCTGCCTGCTGCCCAATGGCGCCTGGGATAGGCTCCAGCATCCCTGCGACCCTGAGAGCAGGATAAGCGGTTTGGATAATGGATGGATGGATCTTTTCCCCCTTTTTCTCCCCAATTGTATCTGGCCATTTACCCCACTCTTCCGAGCCGTCCCGGTCGCTGCTCCACCCCCCTCTGCTGATCCGGGGAGGGCTGCAGACTACCACATGCCTCCTCCCATACATGTGGAGTCACCAGCCGCTTCTTTTCACCTGACAGTGAGGAGTTTCACCGGGAGGACGTAGCACGTGGGAGGATCATGCTATTCCCCCCAGTTCCCCCTCCCCCTCGAACAGGTGCCCTGACTGGCCAGAGGAGGCGCTAGTGCAGCGACCAGGACACATACACACATCCGGCTTCCCACCCACAGACACGGCCAATTGTGTCTGTAGAGATGCCTGACCAAGCCGGAGGTAACACGAGGGTTCAAACACTCAAACACAATCCCCGTGTTGGTAGGCAACGAAATAGACCACTCCGCCACCCGGACGCTGAGGTTTATTTTTCAAACCTATGATGGATATCAAAGTTAATGATGATAACTTTTCTCTTTTTCAGTGTTTGCCAAATTTCTTCAGCATTCGGCCAATCATGCTGTTTTGTTAGCTGGACAAAGACGCCGTGTTGTACTGGTCGGCTAACTGGCTTTCATGTAAGCGCTTTCATGTAAGTGGTTTTTCATGGTGAGTTAGCAGCACAGACATCTGCACCTGCTCCACGCTCCTCCCCAGCGGCCCAGCCTTTCAGTGGAGCTGCATGTGCAGCTCCCAGCTGAGGAGTATGTTTTCTAGTCCTCATCTATGTCCTTGTATTTCTCAGTATGGATGAAAAGTAGGTTGCTCTCATGCATATCCTGTCTCAATTTCTTTTTTTTCTTGACCTGCAAAACAATATGTGCACTTACAGCACGATAAGGCACTTCTGAATAGACGCGTCCGACAGTCGACAGATGTTATATGTTAATGGTTTTGCTGCTCTATTTGTGAGAGTTCACCCATCATGCAATTTTGGCAATATTACACAAAGTCTCCAGCAAATGCGCTCACAATTCACTTAAAATTCATTAGTGATGAATGGCGTCCGGGTAGCGTAGTGGTCTATTCCGTTGCCTACCAACACGGGGAGTGCCGGTTCGAATCCCCGTGTTACCTCCGCCTTGGTCGAGTGTCCCTACAGACACAATTGGCCGTATCTGTGGGTGGGAAGCCGGATGTGGGTGTGTGTCCTGGTCACTGCACTGGCGCTTCCTCTGGTCGGTCGGGGTGCCTGTTTGGGGGGGAGGGGGAATAGCGTGATCCTCCCACGCACTACGTCCCCCTGGCGAAACTCCTCACTGTCAGGTGAAGAGAAGCGGCTGGCGACTCCACATGTATGGGAGGAGGAGGCATGTGGTAGTCTGCAGCCCTCTCCGGATCGGCAGAGGGGGTGGAGCAGCGACCGGGACAGCTCGGAGAGTGGGGTAATTGACTTGCTAATTAACCGTATTGACTTCAAGATACTGCTCCTCACCTTTAAAGCCCTTAATAACCTAGCTCCTTCATATCTTTCCGAACTCCTTCATATCCACACGCCCTCCTGCACCCTCAGATCCTCTTCTGCTCTCCAACTCAGTACACCATCGGCCCGCTTGACTACCATGGGGTCTAGAGCCTTAAGTCATTCTGCCCCCCGCCTATATAACTCTCTTCCACAAGACATTCACAACACTGACTCTCTTTCAACCTTCACATCCCATCTCAAAACGCACCTTTCAAACTGGCATATTCAGTCTGATCCGCTCTTCACTGAGTTTTGTGCAGATGATGATTTTATACTTATCTGTTGTGTTAACTTTTTATTGTCTACCCTGCTTTGTTTTGATTTTATGCTGTCTGATACAGTGCTGCTGGTTTTTTTTTTTTTTTTTAACTGTGTTCTGTAAGGTGTCCTTGAGTGCTCTGAAAGGCGCCCACAAATAAAATGTATTATTATTATTAATTGGCCAAGTGCAATTGGGCAGGAAAATAAAAAATTCATTCGTGATGGACTCCTACCACAGGGACCATGCACATTATCATTAGGTCACAAGTCGTTAATCTCCCCACATACTTTGTTCTAGACCACCCATCACCACCGATGACCAGGTTGCAGATGTGTATGAACCAACACTGTAGCAGCTCTGCAGTGCACGTGACAAGGTTGCAGGTTATATAGTTTGCAGGTTATATAGCTTGCAGGTTATATAGTTTTCAGGTTATATATCTTGCAGTTTATATAGCTTGCAGGTTGTATAGTTTGCAGGTTATATAGCTTGCAGGTTATATAGTTTGCAGGTTATATAGCTTGCAGGTTATATAGTTTGCAGGTTGTATAGCTTGCAGGTTATATAGTTTGCAGGTTATATAGCTTGCAAGTTATATAGTTTGCAGGTTATATAGCTTGCAGGTTACATATATAGTTTGCAGGTTATATAGTTGCAGGTTATATAGCTTGTAGGTTATATAGTTTTGCAGGTTATATAGTTTGCAGGTTATATAGCTTGTAGGTGATATAGTTTGCAGGTTATATAGTTTGCAGGTTATATAGCTTTCAGGTTATATAGTTTGCAGGTTATATAGCTTGCAGGTTATATAGCTTGCAGGTTGTATAGCTTGCAGGTTGTATAGCTTGCAGGTTGTATAGCTTGCAGGTTATATAGTTTGCAGGTTATATAGCTTGCAAGTTATATAGTTTGCAGGTTATATAGTTTGCACATGGATAGTTTGCAGGTTATATAGCTTGAAGGTTATATAGTTTTCAGGTTATATAGCTTGCAGGTTATATAGTTTTGCAGGTTATATAGCTTGCAGGTTATATAGTTTGCAGGTTATATAGCTTGCAGGTTATATAGTTTACGGTTGTATAGCTTGCAGGTTATATAGTTTGCAGGTTGTATAGCTTGCAGGTTATATAGCTAGCAAGTTATATAGCTTGCAGGTTACATATATAGTTTTGCAGGTTATATAGTTTTGCAGGTTATATAGCTTGTAGGTTATATCGTTTTGCAGGTTATATAGCTTGTAGGTGATATAGTTTGCAGGTTATATAGCTTGTAGGTGATATAGTTTGCAGGTTATATAGCTTGCAGGTTATATAGTTTGCACATGGATAGTTTGCAGGTTATATAGTTTGCAGGTTATATAGCTTGCAGGTTATATAGTTTTCAGGTTATATAGCTTGCAGGTTATATAGCTTGTAGGTGATATAGTTTGTTGGTTATATAGTTTTTTTTTTTATATAAATTTATTTCTGATTTTTCCCTTTTTTCTCCCAATTTAGTGGCCAATCGATCCTTATTTTAATTCAAACACCCGCCCTCGTACTGCATGCGTTTGCCATCTGCATCTCTCTGGCCGGCAGTCTGGAAGGACACCGCCTCCCCACTTTCGTGACAAGGCGACTCCAGGCCGAACCACTGTTTTTTCCGACACACACAGAGATGTATTCACGTGATGAACACAAGCCGACTCCACCCCCCTCCCGAAGACAGCGTTGCCAATTATTGCTGCTTCATCGAGTCTGGCCATAGTCGGATTTGACGAGACCGGGGCGCGAACCCCAGTCCCCAGTGGGCAACTGCATCGACACAAAGCCGATGCTTAGACCGCTACACCACCGCGGACCCGAGGTTATATAGTTTTGCAGGTTATATAGTTTGCAGGTTATATAGTTTACGGGTGATATAGTTTTGCAGGTTATATAGTTTGCAGGTTATAGAGGCCCAGCCAGTTCAGATGAAGCTCCCTAGCTTTGATCAGTGACAAGGTCAAAGATAAAGCACAGTCCACCCCCTGGCCTTGCAGAGGAACTCACTGATAGTGATGGGGGGGGGGGGTGGATACTGAACGTACGCTCTGGGCCTTAAGGTTGGAACCTAATGAGCAACGAGCAAGGCTTACAAATCATGTCTTTAAATGAATGCTGCAGGGGTATCCTTGTATACCACAAATACAGTGTGTTTGAAAAAAAATTTTTAGGTTAACTTTTTTTTTTTTTGATGATCAATTTTGAGCCCACAATTTACAGTACATTGAGCACAGACTTTCAGACATTTTCAGAAGTTAATGGACAGTGCACAGAAGTTTGTATGATTTATTTTGCTATTTATGATGGTTGTGCTTCACACCTAATTTGACAGATGGATTACAGTCCCACGTAGAAAATGACCATCCCAGTAGTCTGCAGCTATTGTGTCTGTGCTGTGTGCAGTGTAGCTATGACCACAGAGAGAGACAGAGAGAGATATAGAGAGAGAGGGAGCGAGGGAGCGACAGAAAGAGAGAGATAGAGAGAGAGGGCCATAGAGAGAGAGAGAGACACACAGAGGGAGAGAGAGAGTGACAGAAAGAGAGAGAGACAGAGAGAGGGAGAGAGAGAGAGACAGAGAGAGGGAGAGAGAGAGACAGAAAGAGAGAGAAACGGAGAGAGAGACAGAAAGAGAGATAGACACAGAGAGATAGAGAGGGAGAGAGTGTCAGAGAGAGAGAGACAGAAAGAGAGAGAGAGACAGAGAGAGAGAGAGAGAGAGAGACAGAAAGAGAGAGATAGAGAGAGAGAGCCATAGAGAGAGACACACACACAGAGGGAGAGAGAGGGAGAGTGACAGAAAGAGAGAGAGACAGAGAGAGGGAGAGAGAGAGAGACAGAGAGAGAGAGACAGAGAGATAGAGAGGGAGAGAGAGTGTCAGAGAGAGAGAGAGAGAGACACAGAGAGAGAGAGAGTGTCAGAGAGAGAGAGACAGAAAGAGAGAGAGCCATAGAGAGAGAGAGAGAGACACACACACACACAGAGGGAGAGCAAGAGAGAGAGCGACAGAAAGAGAAACAGAGCGACAGAGAGAGAGGGAGAGCGACAGAGAGAGAGAGGGAGAGAGAGTGACAGAGAGAGAGGGGGAGTGACAGAGAGAGAGGGAGAGAGAGTGACAGAAAGAGAGGAAGCAAGAGAGAGAGAGAGAGAGAGAGGCTGGAGTAGAGTGATCACGATCACCTAGCAACTGCTGCTCATAGGAAGTCAGTTGCCGGCTGCCTGTCTGCGAGGCTGTTGCAGTCTGGACTCTCGGCCTAAGTCAGTCTGCTCTCATCACTCTCTGGGACATGGAGGTTTGGTGAACTGAGGCGCTGGTCCACACTGGAAGTTTAACCACGACCAGTTTGTCACACCGGGACTCTTAGAGCTTTGTACCCAGGCGTCGGGAGTGTTTGTTAACACCGGGAATTTGGAGGGTGTGAGGGACTTTGCAGCCATTGACGAGAATAACGGGATACATGGAACCCTTGCAGCATCCTTAGGTAAGCTTTGCTCTGTCAAACTTATTAACAATGCAGTGCTGATTCGTTTTCTTTTTCTCTCGGTGGGCGGTCGCACAGTAGAGGATGCTGAGCAAAGTACGAGTTGTGAGAATGTCTGATAACTAACACCACCTCTGCTGAAAACGAACATACAGCCGCACGACCTGGAAGTGAAGTTTTCATCCCGTGTGCAAATTCCTCCTCCCCTCCGTTTTGGGGGCACCATCTAAAAATACAGGAGTCGACCGTAAGTCGAGGGAGGGACTTCCCCCGATTGTTTTCTCAGGAGGCTGGAAGTGTGCCCGTTCCCGAAAGGGTTCCAGAATAACTTGAGAGCGTCTCAGAAACGGGCCGGTTTGCGGCACGCATGTTACGTAATCCGGGGGAGACTCGCTCAACATACAAGTGTGCATTCATGCAGGAGGATGCTCAGAATACAGGATGTGCCCAGGCATGGAGGACTGAAGAGGAGCCTGACCAGCAGGCACAGTGATACAAGTCCGTTGTAATCCCTGTTATCCTTTATAGTGACACAGACCAGGCGAGGATTTCTGAGGGATGCTGTAGCGAACATGTGCATCACATAGAGAGGTGTGTATACTTGGCTTTTTCCCCCCGACAAGCCATGGTTGTAGGTCGTCAAATATGACTTCTTTTTTTATATATATATATATTTTTTATTTTATTTTGATATACTTTATTAATCCCCGTGGGGAAAGTCCCCTCTGCATTTAACCCATGCTAGCTGTGTAGCTAGCAGCAGTGGGCAGCTGCCATGCAGCACCCGGGGACCGACTCCAGTTCGTCTTGCCATGCCTCGGTCAGGGGCACAGACAGGAGTACTAACCCCAACTCCCTTTTTTCTCCCCAATTGTGCTTGGCCTGTTCACGGTGCCTCCCCGCCTGCCGCCCAATGACTGCTGGGATAGGCTCCAGCATCCCGGCAACCCCGGTTGGGATAAGCGGCTTGGATAACGGATGGATGGATGGACTCTTAGTACCCTGGGGTGACCCCCGAGGTCCATATACACCTATGGACATGGCACGCTGTCCTTTATTTAATGTTGTCCAGAGCAGCTGCTGGTTAAACCAGCTGGTTTGAGCCTGTAGTATATATGACACGTGTCTCCTCCCTCTCCTCATGTTATACATTTTGTTGATGTCTATAAGATGTAGTTCAGTCGAATTACTCTCGGGTTCAAAACCACGTGAGACTTCAGTGTAAAAAAAGAAAAACAATCACAAATGCTTTAGAATTAAGGTGTGGTGTAATTTATTTATTTTTTTATTTCAAGCTTATTGGCTGTGTTTTCGTCTCTATCGAGTCGCCAAAGTGGAGAATTCCCGTTCTGAGCGTGTCCTCAACGCCTCACACCTCCTCAAAGCAAATCTGCTTGGAGCGACACATCACAACATAATCTGCTAATATGAGAGGCTGCATGGTGCCGGATGCGATTAGTTTTACCGACTCAAGTCAGGCACAGCAAGCGGCCTGACACGGCCGTCGCTTTTGGGTCTATCCGGTTGTGAAATCATGTTTCTGACGAGGATTAGCAAGACACTTAATGCGTGCATTTTTCCGTCCTGTTGTCCCCGCTTTGTCTTGAGATGGGGAAGATGTCCCGTGTTGGGGCTGTGGCCCTTTGGTTAAGATCAGAATCATATTTATTTTCTTTTTAATCCCCCCCCCCCTTTTCTCCCCAGTTGTACTTGGCCAATTACCCCACTCTTCCGAGCCGTCCCGGTCGCCGGGGGTGCCGCCAGGGATTTTGCGCCCCTATAAAGAATATGACTGAGCGCCCTTTGTTTATTTAATTAATCAGATAATTATGTTATTATTTTGCTGACTTCTCTAAACATTAAACCCCTTCCTCTGCCTTCATCCCATGCTACCAGCTTGCCCAGCAATCCCCTCATCAACAGCTTCTCCAATAAGGGACCCATCTTCTTAGTTTGACAAATTTACATATAAAATGCTCTTAACAAAAAGGAATGAGACACCACCATAGCCCAGATTGAACCTGTGGGCTCTTTCCTGTGGATCTCTCCTTCCCGTGGATCGCAAATCAGAGAGGTCTTCAACAAGATCTGGCCATATGCCATTGGGTAATTGGGTGGAATAAGGGGATTAACTAGAAATAAATTAATGAAAACATTTTTTTTTAGCACCGTTGTGGCGCCCCCTCTAGTCTGGCACCCTTAGACTCTTCATAACATTATACCCACTTATGGCGCCACTGCCGGTCATTGCTCCACCCCCTCTGCTGATCCGGGGAGGGCTGCAGACTACCACATGGCTCGTCTGATACATGTGGAGTCGCCAGCCGCTTCTTTTCACCTGACAGTGAGGAGTTTCACCAGGGGGACGTAGCACGTGGGAGGATCACGCTATTCTCCCCAGTTCCCCCTCCCCCCTGAACAGGCGCCCCGACCAACCAGCGGAGGCGCTAGTGCGGCGACCAGGACACATACCCACATCCAGCCTCCCACCTGCAGACACAGCCAATTGTGTCTGTAGGGACGTCCAACCAAGCCAAGTAACACGGGGATTCGAACCGGCGATCCCCGTGTTGGTAGGCAACGGAATAGACCGCTATGCTACCCGGACGCCCCAGAATCCTGTTTATTGACCATGTAGGTTTGCACATACATGGAATTTGACTCCGGTTTCGTGGCTCTCAGTGTACTTAACATGGAGTAACAACAACAATCTTCAGATGTATACACAAGGACTGACTTACACAGGTGACATAAGAGGTGATAAGGTGCAGTGGTGCGGAGAATGTATCAGAGATGCTGAAATACTAGATGTTAGCAGGTTACTTGCATACATGACAGGTAGATGGACATGACAGAGCGTACCAGTATATGTACAACATGTACAGTACAGTATATACAACATGTACAGTACAGTATATAAAACATTTACAGTACAGTCTATACAACATGTACAGTATATAAAACATGTGCAGTACAGTCTATACAACATGTACAGTACAGTATTTACAACAAGTACAGTACAGTATATACAACATGTACAGTATATAAAACATGTACAGTACAGTCTATACAACATGTACAGTACAGTCTATACAACATGTACAGTACAGCATATACAACATGTACAGTACATTATATACAACATGTACAGTACAGCATATACAACATGTACAGTACAGTCTATACAACATGTACAGTACAGCATATACAACATGTACAGTACAGTCTATACAACATGTACAGTACAGTATATACAACATGTACAGTACAGCATATACAACATGTACAGTACGGTCTATACAACATGTACAGTACAGCGTATACAACATGTACAGTACAGTATATACAACATGTACAGTACAGCATATACAACATGTACAGTACAGTCTATACAACATGTACAGTACAGTATATACAACATGTACAGTACAGTCTATACAACATGTACAGTACAGCATATACAACATGTACAGTACAGTATATACAACATGTACAGTACAGTCTATACAACATTTACAGTACAGCATATACAACATGTACAGTACAGCATATACAACATGTACAGTACAGCATATACAGAATGGTTGGATTTGGTTGACAGTGTTAAGCGTTCATTTGAATGACAGCCCGCGGAAAGAAGCTGTTTATATGTGGTTGTTTTGGGGTACAGTGCTCAGTAGCGCCTACCAGAGGGGAGGAGGTGGAACAGGTTGTGACTGGGGTGTGGTGGGTCTGCAGAGATGTCGCCTGCCTGTTTCCTGAATCTGGATAAGATATTGATTCTTTGGGGTTTATGACTTTTGACATAAGAGTAAACCTGCTTCTAAGACATGCCGAGTAATAGCTTGCGAGAGATTGTGAGGTTCAGCCGTCTGCCTCACGGTCCTTGGGGGTTAGTCCAGGACGTCATGGGATGCTCAGAGCTTCTTTCCTAATGCTATAGCTGCAAAGTGGGAAACTATTGGTGATGCCGCGGTAACAGCATCCCGTTGTCAAATAGACACACATATACTACAGCAGACCTTGTTTTATTGTGTAGTCTTAGTTACAATCTGGGTGGTTGTAAATCATTTCCGTGTGCGTCTTGTTTGAGCATGACAACCACATCTGAGCCAGATCGTCTTCCTGCAGCAGCGTGGGCCGACTCTGGGAAAGTCACATCATGCACTCGCTCACTCATTCAGGGGATACTGTTCATCGGTGGCCTGGAGCATGCAAGTGAGCTGCTCAACAGAGAAAGCATGCAATGGGGGGGCATCCAGGTGGTGTGGTGGTCTATTCCGTCGCCTGCCAGCATGAGGATCACCGGTTCGATTCCCCGTGTTACCTCCGGCTTGGTCGGGCGTCTCTACAGACGCAGTTGGCCGTGTCTGCGGGTGGGAAGCCGGATGTGGGTATGTGTTCTGGTCGCCGCACTAGCGCCTCCTGCGGTCGGTCAGGGCGCCTGTTTGGGGGCGAAGGGGAACTGGGGAGAATAGCGTGATCCTCCCACGCGCTACGTCCCCCTGGCGAAACTCCTCACTGTCAGGTGAAAAAGGGCGGCTGACGACTCCACATGTATGGCAGGAGGCGTGTGGTAGTCTGCAGTCCTCCCCGGCTCAATCGGCAGAAGGGGTGGAGCAGCGACCGGCATGGCTTGGAAGAGTGGGGTAATTGGCCGGGTACAACTGGGGAGAAAAAGGGGAACCCCCCCCCCCCAAAAAAAATGCAGTGACTCTAAGCTGCAGATTGGCTGTATTTTATCACCCTTCAACAGGCAGAGGAGATAGAGCTCCCGCATTTGAATTAGTTACTTATAGCTGCCTTGTCTTTCACACCGGGCAGTGCATTTCCACTTTTACCTAAGCCAGGCGGGTTCCTTGTGGCAGAGTTCTTCATTTTAGCTGAGCGGCCCTACCAGTGCGCCGTGGGGCCTCTGTCGATTTTCACTTGTTACGAACGTGGTCTGTAGTTCTTCAAGTTAAGCATTCAGTCGGCATATCAGCCATCTATTACGTGTGTCTGCTGGTGTATTATTAAGTTACTCTAGTAGTTCCCCTGTTTTTACTGGATAAGATGATTCAGGAGGTGAGTCGACATTTTATTTTATTTATTTATTTTTGGACCCCCCCCTCTCCCCTTTTCTCCCCATTTGTACTTGGCCAATTACCCCACTCGTCCGAGCCGCCCTGGTCGCTGTGCCACCCCCTCTGCCGATCCGGGGAGGGCTGCAGACTACCACATGCCTCCTGCCATTTCCCCTGACGGTGAGGAGTTTCGCCAGGGGGACGTAGCGCGTGGGAGGATCATGCTACCCCCCCCCCCCCCGAACAGGTACCCCCGACCGACCAAAGGAGGCGCTAGTGCATCGACCAGGACACATACGGCTTCCCACCTGCAGACACAGCCAATTGTGTCTGTAGGGGGACGCCTGACCAAGTCAGAGGTAACACAAGGATTCGAACCGGCGATCCCCGTGTCGGTAGGCAACGGAATAGACCGCCACGCTACCTGAAAAGACAGAGTCAACTGCTTTGGATCTGCTTGTCGTCATTTCGTAAATAAAATGTGAACATCTGCTCCAAAGGCACTGAAGTGGTGCAAGCAGTAAGAAAAACCGGGATGAACATCCACCGCATGTGGAAGGGGTGTATTTTCCAGTCGCACAACCCCACGGTACAGCCTCACTGCTCAGACGTGAAATTAACCGAACAAACTATTTTCCAACCTTTCCAACCAGCATGCTCAGTATTTTCTAACCTACTCCGTCACAGATGGAGCAGAGCCAGATAAAGATCTTATTGACGTTTCTCCCTAAGCAAGCATCTTAGAAGCAACGTGAGCCGTGGGGGGTCACAAAAGGGGGAGGGACGTCATTGCTAACAAAATAAAAACGGAGTGCTTTTCACACACCTGTCAATAGTCATAATCCCTCTCCCGAACCAACATCTCCACCCTGTCTGCTGCTGCTGCTGCTGCTGCGGGTCGTCTCTGAGGGACCGTGGCTTTAGCGGCTTAAAAGGGCCATTTAGTGTTGGAGGCATCTCCTGTGTATGTTCATTTGTTGTCTGGTTTAAGTGCTCCTCATACTCCCAGATGTCAATTAAAAGTGATGGGAGTGTGGAAGTGACTCTGCAGGCCTGATATCCGTTGCGCCAATATGCACTAGTTTCTGTTGAATACGAAGCTAAAACGAGAACAAAAGCAGCATGGCTCCTTCAGTGGTTTGTGAAATCTCTTCCAAGGACCCTCCACCCTGAAAAGGCAGCTGCAGGGCGTCTTGGTAGCGTAGCGGTCTGTTCTGTTGCCTACCGACATGGGGATCGGCGGTTTGAATCCCCGTGTTGCCTCCGGCTTGGTCGGGCGTCCCTACAGACACAATTGGCCGTGTCTGCGGGTGGGAAGCCGGATGTGGGTATGTGTCCTGGTCGCTGCACTAGTGCCTCCACCGGTCGGTCGGGGCGCCAGTTCAGGGGGGAGGGGGAACTGGGGTGGAATAGCATGAGCCTCCCACGCGCTACGTCCCCCTGGCGAAACTCCTCACTGTCAGGTGAAAAGAAGCGGCTGGTGACTCCACATGTATCGGAGGAGGCGTGTGGTAGTCTGCAGCCCTCCCAGGATCGGCAGAGGGGGTTTGAGCAGCGACCGGGACAGTTTGGAAGAGTGGGGTAATTGGCCGGGTACAATTGGGGAGAAAAAGGGGTGGGAAATCCACCCTCCCCCCCCAAAAAAAGTAGCTAAAATGACAAAAAGTAAAACGAGAACGAAAGCGGCGTGGCTCCTTCGGTGGTCTGGGAAGTCTCTTGTGTGGACTCTCCGTCCTCAGAAGGCAGCTGCAGGGTGGGTGGGATCGTTGCTATTTATCCATGTTGTTTAGACAGTGCCAAGTCAATTTGTGTTTTGCAGCAGATTAGGGGAAATGCTTTTAAAAACTGAGGTCACGGAGACGATTTTAAATGGCTCCTTAATTGGGGGGGGGGGGGCGGGGCAGGGGGGAGCTGCGTGCCTCTATGGGGATTTATAAAGTGATTAACTGACTTCAGAGGGTAGAATTGAATTTAAAACATGACCTCTGAGAACACAGTGCCATCTATGGACAAATTACCCCAGAGATCAAGCTTTCACCGAGTCTCTCCTGACCAGAGGACACACAAGCTAGTTTGGCTTGTGTCTTAAGTGGCCAGCTTTGTTATTGATTAAAAATCACTATTCGCTGGAATGTGACTAGTACTTGCTTATCTTTTACTACAAGCGGATTTTGAACCAGATTTTGGTTTGCATGATTTACCTATATTATTCTTGATCTGCATATCGAAATGTCATTTTTTTCCATTTAAATGAGGAAAAATTTAGATTTTTTCCCTCCTGACCCCCCCCCCCCCCTTTTCTCCCCAATTGTACTTGGCCAATCACCCCCACTCTTCCGAGCCGTTCCGGTCGCTGCTCCACCCCCTCCGCCAATCCCCGGAGGGCTGCAGACTACCACATGCCTCCTCCCATACATGTGGAGTCGCCGCTTCTTTTCACCTGACTGTGAGGAGTTTCGCCAGGGGGACGTAGTGCGTGGGAGGATCACGCTATTCCCCCCCGTTCCCCCTCCCCTCCTGAACAGGCACCCCGACTGACCGGAGGAGGCGCTAGTGCAGCGACCAGGACACATACCCACATCCGACTTCCCACCCGCAGACGCGACCAATTGTGTCTGTTGGGACGCCTGACCAAGCTGGAGGTAACACGGGGATTCGAACCGGTGAGCCCCGTATTGGTAGGCAACGGAATAGACCACTACGCTACCCGGACACCCTGAAAAAAGATGGATTTTTTTTACGGTGAAACAAAGTCTTGCTTATTCGGAGAGGCAGAGATGAGCTCGGTTTTCTCATTAAGCCTGTTGTGCCGTGCAAGGCTGATGCCGCGAGGCTGAAGCCATTGCTCACTGAGACGACATAGCTGATTTGACCTAATTACGCACCAGTGTCACGAGCACAAACATGACATTTACATGAGCACATGGGTGCCGCACAACGTTCATTGCATAACAGCTGTAATGCTCAGAGGCACAGTGACAGTGTCCGCCACTTACAGTTCCTTTGCCATGGTCTGTTTCCTTTGTGCTCATCTCGGCGGCTCCTCCTGCCGCAAAGGGAAATACCACCGAGGCCTCCAGACGAGCATGGGAATCAGGAATCGGGGACATCTATTTGTCATTTCATTTCCACTTCATGTACACAAGTACATGAAATGAAATGAAATATCGTTTCCTCCAGCCCACAGCAGTGCAACACAAAGACAAAAACACATATGTAAAACCTACAAGAACACACGTATATATATCCAAACTACAAAAAAAACCTACAAAAACTAAAAAACTACAACACATTTATCCAACATATCAACAAAACAAAAAAAATTCCACTGTCCAAGAGAGCGAACGCCAGCCAGAATGACTGTCGGAACTGCCGGTCTGCATGGGCTAGCAGTTAGCTTAGCCTATCCCGCTTCCGCGTCCTGTCAGACCGCCCCAACGCCAGCTCTCCCAGCCCGACACCCTCGACACACCTCCCCGCACTCCACACGATGACACTAAAAACAGTCAACTAAGCAAGGCCGCTGCCAGACCGCCCTCTGATATTGGAACTGCCGGTCTGCATGGGCTAGCAGTTAGCTTAGCCTGCCCGGCTTCTGCATCCTGTAGACTGCCCTCTGTGTTTCCTCCTCGGGCAGAGCTCCAGGCAGGGCCGTGGTCCCTGAGCCCATCGGACGCTGCAGACCAGGCTCCCCCAGCAATTCAACGCCGGGTCTCCCAGCCAGACACCCTCGACACACCTCCCCGCATTCCACACGACGACACTAAAAACACAGTCAACACTAGGTGAGGTCACTGCCAGACCGCCCTCGGTGTTATCGGAATCACCGGTCTGCATGGGCTAGCAGTTAGCTTAGCCTGCCCGGCTTCTGCGTCCTGTCAGACTGCCCTCGGTGTTTCCTCTTCGGCCACAGCTCCGGGCCGAGGAAGGGTCCCTCACATGCTTCAGATAGGTGGCAGAGCGTACATTGCACAATTTCAATTCCGCAATAAAGGAGCACTCAGGATAGTTTAATAAACAAAACAAAAAAAGCCCACCAAATATTGAATAAACTACATAAAGATGCATCAGGTATGCCTTTTTCATGTCTCAGTTTTGCTGCAGTGCGTCAGAAAAGAGTAATATCTTCCTTTATCCTTGATCGAAGCCAATAAACTCTGTCTTCGGTAACATTTACGAGTTGCCAAGGACAGAGAGTTTGAATCGTACTTTCCGCTCAACAGTCCAAAACCACTCCAAGTGAAGCTCGTGTTCAGAAACTTAAACAAGAGTTTAGGTCCTCCCACCCCCATCCAAACCCCTTACCCATAAACACCACTTGCCCATGGGTAAGGGGCGTTAGATACAGACATTGGTCTTTTAAGACAAGCCACTTAGATCTTTGTTACTCAAAATACAGTGAATGGCTCCTTGGCACAAATATCCCAGTACCGTAATGTCCCAACTCAGATAAAAAAATATTCAGCTATTTGGATGAGAGACTTGCTAAAATATACCCTAATGTCAGTCCGGGGTGCCCGAGATGCCAGCATAGTCCGGCTACTACAGGTCACATGTTCTGGGCATGCCAATCGCTGAACAGTTTCTGGGAGCAGATTTTTGAGGCATTTTCTCATATATGCAGGGAGATAATAGCGCCCAACCCCATTATCCCCATTTTTAGTGTCCCTCCCCCTAGAGTACGGAGTTACTGGTCCTCAGGCGAATGCCGTAGCGTTTGCCTCACTCTTGGCCCGGAGACAGCACTTTTATCTTTTGAAGCTAACATACTTCCACCTACCCAATATTAATCGTCTTCGCCCGTCACTTACACCTAAAAGCACCGCCATACTCACTCACACCCTGGTTACATCCTGTATTGACTACTGCAATTCTATCCTCTTGGGTCTTCCCCTCAAGTGTCTTCATGAACTTCAGTTGGTCCAGAATTCAGCTGCCCGTATCAGTACCAGATCTCCTTCCATAGATCACATCACTCCTGTTCTTCAGCAACTCCACTGGCTCCCTGTTAAATACCGTATTGACTTCAAGATACTGCTCCTCACCTTTAAGTCCCTTAATAACCTAGCTCCTTCATATCTTTCTGAACTCCTTCATAGCCACACGCCCTCCCGCACTCTCACATCCTCTTCTGCTCTCCAACTCACTACACCATCGGCCCGCTTGACTTCCATGGGGTCTAGAGCCTTCAGTCATCCTGCCTCCCACCTTGACAACCATGGGGTCTAGAGCTGGACTACCATGGGGTCTAGAGCCTTCAGTCATTCTGCCCCCCGCCTATATAACTCTCCCCCACAAGACATTCACAACACTGACTCTCTTTCAACCTTCACTTCCCATCTCAAAACGCACCTTTTCAAACTGGCATATTCAGTCTGATCCACGCCTCACTGAGTTTTGTGCAGATGATGATTTTATATTTATCTGTTGTGTTAACTTTTTATTGTCTACCCTGCTTTGTTTTGACTTTATGCTGTCTGATACAGTGCTGCTGGTTTTTTACTGTGTTCTGGAAGGTGTCCTTGAGTGCTCTGAAAGGCACCCACAAATAAAATGTATTATTATTATTATTATTTGTATTCTGTCTGCTTTTTTGTTTTGTTTTCTAGTACTATTTTTTTTTTCTTGTTTTGGTCTTCTATATTTGGAGGGCCGTGGTGTGGGTGGGGAGGGACAAATGGGGATTGTGTATGTTGTATTGACTATAATTCAAAAACTATAAAGTAAAAAAAAAAACATACCTACAGTAAACCAAGCTCACAGGAGCCAAGTTATGAGGAGCACGCTTCATTTTGCCAGTTTTCTTCCACAAGCGTTTCCGTGGTGGAGGACAAAACAAATGTTTAACGTTTGCTCCAGATGAGACGGTGGATGTGTGCGCTTCCTCCTTGTCCCATTCATCCGAACCGTGTTTGAAGGGTGAGATTAAGGAAGCGAGACGGGAACCAGGCAGCAGTCTGAGGATTCAGTATTCCTACCGACTGTTGGCAGTGAGTGTTGGCTGTGGATTTACCCCCTCCTCCATGACTGCACAGCCTTGTTGACTCGGCAAGAGCCAACGTGTACGAGGATTTAAATTACAGCGGATGTTCATATTTCTTGTCTTGCAGTTGTACAAACTCACTGAAATTGTGTTTTTGACAATTATGTTGATTATTTCTTGCATCTCTTTGATTTTTTTTTTTTTAGAAATATCGTCAGTGCATGGCCGGACTGCTTGCACCACCATATGGTGTGATGGAAAGTGGCCCCAACAGTGATAGTAAGTAAACTTAAATTACTGCATCTGCATCTCTGTCGACCGTTTCTCATTCAGCATCTGTACGAGTTGGATTTGCACCATTTTTGTCGAAAAATGGTCATTGCAACTTTCTTCACAGTTTTTTTTTTTTCTCCCCAATTGTATTTGGCCAATTACCCCACTCTTCCGAGCCGTCCCGGTCACTGCCCCCCCCCCCCCCCCCCCTCCCTCCCTCTGCCAATCCGGGGAGGGCTGCAGCCTACCACATGCCTCCTCCGCTACATGTGGAGTCACCAGCTGCTTCTTCTCACCTGACAGTGAGGAGTTTCGCCAGGGGGACGTAGCACGTGGGAGGATCACACTATTCTCCCCAGTTCCTGCTCCCCTCTGAACAGGTGTCCCAACCGACCAGAGGAGGCACTAGTGCGGCGACCAGGACACATACCCACATCCGGCCTCCCACCTGCAGACACAGCCAATTGTGTCTGTAGGGCAATGGAACAGACCAGTATGCCACCTGGATGCCCCTTTTCCTCATAGTTTAAGCGTTCCTCAGACTCCAGGGTTGCAACTGATTCTGTTGAACGCATGGAAAAAATAGTTCAGTGCAGAATACATCAGTGCAAATCCGATATAATCATTATAGGATTTTTATAAAAACACTGTGCAAAAAAACCCCAAAACTTGTTGCCATTGAGCAAAAAGCTAACATGGCTGCGTAGGGCTTCAGCATGGGGAGTTCGCTCCATGGTGACCATGCTTTGTTCGAACAGAGCACTTTGCTCAATGTGACTCGCCATAAAAATGATGAACAGCACGGCGTCAACCACTGCTTGTAGTAAGGAAATCATACTGGGCCACGGGCTGCCGGCAGCCGCCCTGATAGAATACATTTCAGATGAGGTTTGCTTCCAACATCTTGCAGAGGGTCGGTCGACAGATGTGAGTGATGTGCATGTTATTTCTGTTTTGAGTCCTGTTGTGAGAATATGCCACAGACATGCGTATGTAGTACGTATAGTGATGATGACAGTATGCCAGTACTGCTCCTTTTTATGTGCCAAATACTCCATGCTAACGCTGTTGTCCAAGTCGGACTCGTTTCTGATCACAGTTGTTCTGGTGTGGGTACAACCTTCCAGTCAAGGCTTGTCTGTGGGAAAACTGCCAGACCAGCAGCCCAGTTGTTCAAAAGTTAATTCCACTCGATGCTTAAAATCAGCCGAATTGTGTTGAGTCAGTGATGCTAGACATGTATTCACCAGAGGTTTCCGGGTGGCGTGGCGGTCTATTCCGTTGCCTACCAACATGGAGATCGCCCGTTCAAATCCCCGTGTTACCTCCGTCTTGAGTGGGCGTCCCTACATACACAATGGCCGTGTCTGCGGGTGGGAAGCCGAATGTGGGTATGTGTCCTGGTCGCTGCACTAGCGACTCCTCTGGTCAGTCAGGGCACCTGTTTGGGGGGGAGGGGGAATAGTGTGATCCTCCCATGCGCTATGTCCCCCTGGAGAAACCCCTCACTGTCAGGTGAAAAGAAGCAGCTGATGACTTCACATGTATGGGAGGAGGCATGTGGTAGTCTGCAGCCCTCCCCGGATCAGCAGAGGGGGTGGAGCAGCGACCGGGAAGGCTCGGAAAATATAGTAATTGGCCAAATACAATTGGGAGAAGGGGTAAATGAATAAGTTAAATACTGACGTCCTTTCCTTCAAGTAGCAAACCATCTCTAGGTCCATCTCTTCTTCCCACTCCTCACGGTAGCTTGGGAAGAACGCCAAAATACATAGAAATGCTAAAGATGTCGAAATCTGTGACACAATGAAGGACACTTTATTTTAATATACGTAGTAACTGACAGAGAGATAATGTGCTTGATCAGATGGAGCACTGGGCCGATTCTTAAATATGTGTTTGCTGTGTTTGTCTGTGTCTTCCTTGCACTGTTTGGTAAAGCCACATTGTGTTTAATGACAATAAATTGAATTGAATTGAATAGAATGGCCAGAAACGTGAGGAATGTACTACTGATATTTTTATTTCCAGATGTACAACCACTAGAACGGTGTCCGATGCAGTTTGTGTTGCGCCTTGGCTGCGTTTCGTGGTTTTGCTCTTTATTTTAGCGGCATCTGAATGTCAAGGGGCGGCACGGTGGCACAGTGGTTAGCACGGTCGCCTCACAGCAAGAAGGTCCTGGGTTTGAGCCCCGGGGTAGTCCAGCCTTGGGGGTCGTCCTCTGTGTGGAGTTTGCATCTTCTCCCCGTGTCTGTGTGGGTTTCCTCCAGGGGCTCCGGTTTCCTCCCACAGTCCAAAGACATGTAGGTCAGGTGAATCAGCCGTACTAAATTGTCCCTACTTGTGAATGTGTGTGTCGGCCCTGGGACGGCCTGGCAGCCTGTCCAGGATGTCTCCCCGCCTGCTGCCCAATGACTCGTGGGTTAGGCTCCAGCGTCCTCGCGACCCTGAGAGCAGGATAAGAGGCTCAGATAATGGATGGACGGATGGCTGGACAGATGGATGGATGAATAGCCATGTATTTCCCTGCAGATATCATCGTGACTGAGCAGGCCTGGCTGATTATGCTGTTTATCCCGGAGGGTTCAGGACAAACTTCACTCCAGACACTGAGAAAAAAACAAACAAACAAAAAAACAAACCGGCCCTCTTTGGGGCTGTCATGTTGAATTAAAAAAAAGTGCTTTTTTTCCCCTCTCCAGTCGTTTGACATGTAATTTCGTTGCCTCTACTGACGAGTCATTGCGGGGCAGAGATTTCCATAGGAGTGTTTGGGTTGTAAACACGGGGAACGGCATCATAAATCAAATGGGCATGCTATTCAATTAGGCCGGACTGTTCAGTTTGGATTACCGGAGGGAGAGCAACTCCTCGCTCGAGCAAAAAAAGAAAAAAAACAAAACAGCAGAACCGAACGACTCGATAACAAAACCTGGGTATGTCTCACTGACAGTTAAAAGGAAACATTTTTATAATAATAATAATAATGCATTTTATTTGTGGGCACCTTTCAGAGCACTCAAGTAAAACTTACAGAACACAGTTAAAAAAAAATATGGAGATAAACCACATTGTCTTCATGATAATGGTCCAGCGGCGGCTGGCCAGTACAGGGCGCTGGGGTGCCGCCCCCTTCAAATATCGAGAGATGAAAATGTACTTAAACATGTTAAATATGGGCGTCCGGGTAGCGTAGCGGTCTGTTCCGTTGCCTACCAACACGGAAAACGCCGGTTCGAATCCCCGTGTTACCTCCGGCTTGGTCGGGCGTCTCTACAGACACAATTGGCCGTGTCTGCGGGTGGGAAGCTGGATGTGGGTATGTGTCCTGGTCGCTGCACTAGCGCCTCCTCTGGTCGGCCAGGGCGCCTGTTCAGGGGGGAGGGGGAAATGGCGTGATCCCTCTGGTGAAACTCCTCACTGTCAGGTGAAAAGAAGCGGCTGGGGGGTGAAGCAGCGACGGGGACGGTTTGGAAGAGTGGGGTAACTGAGTCGGGTACAACTGGGGAGAAAAAGAGGGGAAAAAATCCCCCGCCCCAAAACATTCATATTGTTTGAATGTTTTTTGATCTAATGTGATCTAATTGTCGTGGCTGTCAATCATGTTTACACCCACCACCACACCTCGTCTCGGCTGTCAATCACCCACCGTCTACGAACCCTGATAGAATCTCTAGGCTACGTTGTCCTTCTTAATAGCTCTGTGACTGTGTGGACATTAAAGCGGCTGCCAGGTGTGCTGCGCCAAGGTACATTGTGCCCCCCCCCCCAAAAAAATGTTTTTTGCATCAGCCGCCACTGGTACTACAATAAAACAGGATATTTGAATGAAATTGTTTGAACGTAAAAAAAAATAAAACAATTTCAAAACCCATCAACTTTGTCTCCCCGGTATTGCTGTGAAGCAGTTCCAGATTCTGCCGCTGGAGGTCAGAAGATGGCGGCTCTAATCTTCTGCTTTATCGACACACAAATCGAAACTGTTCGTGATCAGAGCAATAACATGAGAATTCTGTTTTATTTGAATAAATTTGAGCTTAAATTGATTATCTCATTTTGGCTGTAAGGTGGTATTGTCGTATTTATCGTAAGAAATACATGGTCATTTTTTGTTTGTTTGTTGCTTTTCTCATCCAGGGATGCCGGGCAAAGAGAACATCAGCGACAACGCATTTGGGGCAGTCTCCAAACACCAGACTAAGGTAGTTTTTTGTTGTTGTTGTTGTTGATTTAACAGGATTACAAAGCAATTGCATACAAAACACACGGACTATATCTACTACGGGGCGTCCGGGTGGCGTGGCGGTCTATTCTGTTGCCTACCAACACAGGGATCGCTGGTTCGAATCCCCGTGTTACCGCCGGCTTGGTCAGGCATCCCTACGGGCACAATTGGCCGTGTCTGCGGGTGGGAAGCCGGATGTGGGTATGTGTCCTGATCGCTGTACTAGCGCCTCCTCTGGTCGGTCGGGGACACCTGTTTGGGGGGGTAGGGGGGAATAGTGTGATCCTCCCACAAACTACGTCCCCCTGACGAAACTTCTCACTGTCAGGTGAAAAGAAGCAGCTGGTGACTCCACATGTATTGGAGGAGACATGTGGTCTCCTCTGATACTCAATTTCCTCTCAGGGATAAATACATTTTCTGATTCTGATTCTGATTGGTAGTCTGCAGCCCTCCCCAGATCCGGGGGGGGTGGAGCAGCGACCGGGACAGCTTGGAAGAGTGGGGTAATTGGCCGGATACAATTGGGGAGAAAATGGGGGAGGAAAAAAAAAGAAAAAGAAGAAGAAATACATTTACTATGAGAATACTTGTGTAGTATTTTAAGTTGACAGGTCAGACAGCGTGGCTCCGTAAACCACATGACATGTTCTCTAGACTCCGTTTGGCCATGAAGAACATAAAACTGCGGGGCGGCCAGGTCAGCACTTACTGAGCTTGTTTGGGCACACATTTTGCCCAGTGTGTTTTGTAACCCGCTTTTCCAGGAAAGGGTGGAAATAAGTCTGGAATGTGGCGTTTGTTTAAAGTTTGTCTACGTATAAACAAGGTGGCTCTGGAGGTCCTGTCTCTCGTCTATAGCAGTTCCTGTCCCACCTTGGCCCCATGGTCATTTCCTTAGCACTGAACCGATAACGTGCGAGGACACGGCAGATTTATGGTGGCACATGCTGTGCTCCTTCAGGGGGTTGTAGAAAGAGGTTAGCCAAGTATGCAGCGATGAGCCAAAACATTATGACCACCTGCCTAATATGCTGTTGGGTCCTCCATGTGCCACCAAAACAGCCCCGACCCGCTGAGGCTTGGACTGTACAAGACCTCTGAATGTGTCCTGTGGTATCTGGCACCAAAACGTTAGCAGCAGATCCTTCAAGTTCTGTAAGGAGGCACGGTGGCGCAGTGGTTAGCGCTGTCGCCTCACAGTAAGAAGGTCCTGGGTTCGAACCCCAGGGTCGTCCAACCTTGGGGGTCATCCCAGGTCGTCCTCTTTGTGGAGTTTGCATGTTCTCCCCATGTCTGCGGTGGGCTTTCTCCGGGTGCTCCGGTTTCCCCTCCCATCAAAAAAGACACGCGTGTTAGGGTTAGTACTCCTATCTGTGTCCCTGACCGAGTCAATGGAAAGAAGAACCGGAGTCGGTCCCCGGTGCTGTACAGCGGCTGCCCACTGCTCCTAGCTACACAGCTAGGATGGGTTAAATGCAGTGTAATTTCCCCACAGGGATCAATAAAGTATCTCAAAAGAAAAAAAGAAAAAAGAAAAAGTTGCGTGGTGGAGCCGCCCTGGATCGGACTTGTCGGTCCAGCACGTCCCATAGATGCTCAGTTGGACTCAGATCTGGAGAATTTGGAGGCCAGGGCAACACCTTGAACACTTCCATCATGTTCCTCAAACCATTCCCGAGCAAGGTGTGCAGTGTGGCAGGGCGCATCATCCTGCTGCAAGAGGCCACTGCCCGCCGGGAATACCGTTACCCTGAAGGGGTGTACCTGGTCTGCAGCAATGTGTACGTAGGTGGCACGTGTCAAATGGATGTCCACACGAATGGCCGGACCCAGGGTTTCCCAGCAGAACGTTGCCCAGAGCATCACGCTCCCTCCATCTGCTCGTCGTCTTCCCACAGTGCATCCTGATGCCATCACTTCCTCGGGTAAATGGCGCACACGTACACGGCCGTCCACGTGATCTAAAAGAAAATGGGACTTATCGGGACAGGCAACCTTCTTCTACTGCTCCAAGGTCCAGTTCTGACACTCGGGTGCCCATTGTAGGCGCTTTCGATGGTGGACCGGGGTCATCACGGGCACTTTGACCGGTCTGCAGCGGTGCAGCCTCATACGCAGCAGGGTGTGATGCACTGTGTGTTGTGACACATTCCTCCCCTAGCTGTCATTAAACTTTTCAGTGGCTCGTGCCACAGTAGACCTTCTGTTGGTTCGGACCAGACAAGATAGCCTTCGTTGGCCTCATGCATCAATGAGCCTTGGGCGCCCAACACCCTGTCCTGGTTTGTGGTTTGTCCCTCCTCAGACCGCTGTCGGTAAGTGCTCGCCACTGCTGACCGGGAGCACCCCACAAGCCTTGCTGCTTCAGAGATGCTCTGACCCAGTCGTCTGGCCAGAACAGTCTGGCCCAGTCGTCTGGCCAGAACAATCGGGCCCTTGTCACAGTCGCTCAGGTCTTTGCTCCTGCCTATTTCTCCTGCATCCAACACGTTGACAACGAGAACTGATTGTTCGCTTAGGAGATGATCAATGTTATTCGGTTCACCTATGAGTGGTCATAATGTTTTGGCTCATCAGTGTATATAGCCATATCCATCCATCCGTTATCCGAACTGCTTATCCTGCTCTCAGAGTCGCGGGGATGCTGGAGCCTATCCCAGTAGTCATTGGGCAGCAGGCGGGGAGACACCCTGGACAGGCTGCCAGGCCATCACACAGGGCCCCCACGCACACACACACACGTTCACGCCTAGGGACAATTTAGTACGGCCGAGTCACCTGACCTACATGTCTTTGGACTGGGGGAGGAAACCGGAGCACCCGGAGGAAACCCAGACAGACACGGGGAGAACATGCAAACTCCACACAGGGGACGACCCGGGACGACCCCCCAAGGTTGGACTACCCCGGGGCTCGAACCCAAGACCTTCTTGTTGTGAGGCGACCATGCTAACCACTGCGCCAGTGTATATGACATATATGAAATGATATTTGTAGAGCAAGCATGGACTCGCTGCAGTTGTTCTGCCAGCAAATGACATACATGAATAATTACTCTGTGTGGGGGTCCACCGTGTTTCTGCCATGTAGAACAGTCGTGATGCATCAGCCATTTTCTTGCAATGTAGAACAGAAAAGGCCCCCATTCTTCATCCCTGTTATATAAGTACCGGGATGGTAAAGCCGGGCTCCGCACACATGAATTTTCCAGTTTGCTGATAAATAAGTGATGAACGTTTTAACCCCTCACATAAATGTTTACTGCACTTCTGTGAGTAAAATGTTCACTGGCGCATGTAGAATGCAGATCCTGCCCTCCGCCATAGCGCACACACACACACACACACACACACACACACACACACACACACACACACACACATACATACCCGTGACATCTATATCAAGCTCCCCCCCCCCCCACCTCTTCCCCCCAGTTGTACCCGGCCAATTACCTCACTCTTCCGAGCCGTCCCGGTCGCTGCTCCACCCCCTCTGCTGATCCGGGGAGGGCTGCAGACTACCACATGCCTCCTCCCATACATGTGGAGTCGCCAGCTGCTTCTTTTCACCTGACAGTGAGGAGTTTCACCAGGGGGACGTAGCGCGTGGAAGGATCACGCTATTCCCCCCAGTTCCCCCTCCCCCCCGAACAGGTGCCCCGACCGACCAGAGGAGGCGCTAGTGCAGTGACCAGGACACACACCCACATCCAGCTTCCCACCCGCAGACACGGCCAACTGTGTCTGTTGGGACGCCCGACCAAGCAGGAGGTAACACGGGGATTGTAGCCGGTGATCCCCGTGTTGGTAGGCAACGGAATAGACCGCCACGCCACCCGGACGCCCTCATATCAAGCTTTTTTTGAAACATTCAGGACATCAGTCAAGATTCAGATCACCCTCGTTGCTTGAAGACAATAAGTGAAACCAGATATTCAGTTCAAATGGAACAGAATGAACATATCAGATAAACCAGAGGGCTGATTTTTTGAAATGGTGGCCGTCAGAAGGTCAAGTGTGACTCACAGCCATCCGGGAGACAGACGTACAGTCAACCCTCAATGGAAGGGGGAAAATCATATTAAGCAGGTCTTTTCTAAACTTTTCATGTAGTGTTCTTCAGCTTAGAAAGTAATGGAGTTTTCCTCTAGACAGGAAACGCCTGAGAATGAATTTGGAGATGCAGCTTGCTGAGGGTGCTGTGTCAAAAACACACAAACCTTTAATGTCGGCCATTCCTACACCGATGAATTCCACTTTGTCAGCACGTCTGTTGTGTTTGTTGTTTTTTTTAATTTTTTATTTTGTACTTTTTTCATGTCACCCATTTCTTGTTTCGTTTTGCTTTTCAGAAGTCGTTCAGTGACGGTCCTGCCAAACCCATCCCTAAATGCATTTCTCAGGTAGTACTCACCATCACACCAGTACAGACGGCTGCCGCGCACCAGGACTTCGCTGTGAGATTTAACTTCCACGTCTTTTCCGCCTCTTCCCGTTTCCATTTTCAGGTGCCGTCGGAGAAGCTGCTGCGGGCCGGGAAGGTTCTGCGGGACGCCATTCTCTCCAGGTCCCCCCACATGATCAGAGACAGGAAATATCATCTGAAGACGTACAGGTGAGCTGGTCTCCCACCACCCGTCAACTCATTTTTTTTTGGATTTCCCCCCTCCCTCTTTTCGCCCTAGTTGTACTTGGCTGATTACCCCACTCTTCAAAGCCATCCCGGTCGCTGCTCCACCGCCTCCTTGAGTTCAACCCCGGGGTTGTCCAACCTTGGGAGTCATCCCAGGTCGTCCTTTGTGTGGAGGTTGCATGTTCTCCCCGTGTCTGCGTTGGGTTTTCTCCGGGTGCTCCGGTTTCCCCCACCATCAAAAAGACATGCATGTTAGGGTTAATACTCCTGTTAGTGCCCCTGACCGGGGTAGAGGCATGGCAAGACCTACTGGAGTCGGTCCCCGGGTGCTGCACAGCGGCTGCCCACTGCTCCTAGCTACACAGCTAGGATGGGTTAAATGCAGAGCGTGGTTTCCTCACAGGGATTAATGAAGTCAGATCAAAATCAAATCAAGATCCTCTGCCGACCCGGGGAGGGCTGCAGACTACCACACGCCTCCTCCGACACCCGTGGAGCCGCCAGCTGCTTCTTTCCACCTGACAGCGAGGAGTCTCGCCAGGGGGCCGTAGCGCGTGGGCCGATAACGCTGTTCCCCACGGTTCTCCCTCCCGCCCGAACAGGCGCCCCGGCCAACCAGAGGAGGCGCTAGTGCAGTGACCAGGACACATACCCACATGCGGCTTCCCACCCGCAGACACGGCCAATTGTATCTGTAGGGACGCCCGACCAAGCACGCGGATCCGAACCGGCGATCCCCGTGTTGGTAGGCGACGGAATAGACCGCTACGCTACCCGGACGCCCCCCACCACCCGTAGACTTGAAGCGGAGGAACGCATCACCTTTGCTGTATTGTGCATAGGTGTCGAGATTTGTTTTTTTTCTCCACAATCTGCTGTCCACCACGTGTGTGATATGTGTCTGTGCTGTGTCTGTTATAGGCAGTGTTGCGTGGGGACCGAATTGGTTGACTGGCAAATGCAACAGACCTCATGTGTCCACTCGCGCATTCAGGCTGTAGGCATGTGGCAGGTGCTGCTGGAAGAGGGTGTTCTCAACCATGGTGAGCTTTCTGGTGTGTGTGTGTGTGTGTGTGTGTGTGTGTGTGTGTGTGTGTGTGAATTGAGAGAGCGAGACAGAGCTTTTGTGAAACAGGATTATTGCGGTCACACATCTCTCCCCTTGTCGTCTCTGCGATGCAGTGGACCAGGAGCTGAGCTTCCAAGACAAGTATCTTTTCTACCGCTTCCTGGAAGATGAACAGGAGGTCGCACCGTTCCCCAGCGAGGAGGAGAAAAAGGAGTGCCAGGAAGAACTGCAGGATATCTTACTCCTCCTCTCGCAGATCGGCCCTGACGCCCACATGAGGATGATTTTGAGGAAACAGTGAGGGCCGGCGGCAATATACCGCAGGAGCTGTGTCTCCCAGATTTAAAGTGAATAAATAACATGGCTCTAAAGTATTGATTGTTTTGAATGAGTTCATATTTTTCCATTATCCAGGCCGGCAGAGAGAACGGCAGATGATCTGGAGATAATTTATGAGGAGTTGATCCATATAAAGGCGTTGTCTCACCTATCTACTACTGTGAGTATGGTTTCTCTGCCTTGACTATCAAGTGTGCAGCTATAGAACCAGAATCGTGTTTATTGGCCATGTGGGTTTGCACATATGTGGAATTTGACTCCGGTTTTGTAGCTCTCTCAGTGTACTTAACATAGAATAACAACACTGCAACACATCAACCTTCAGATAAAAACACAAGGACTGACTTATACAGGTGAAATAAGAGGTGATAAAGTGCAATGGTGCAGAGAATATATCATCCATCCATCCATTCGTCCATTATGCAAGCCGCTTATCCCAATGGGTGTCACGGGATGCTGGAGCCTATCCCAGCAGTCTCTGGGCAGCATGTGGGGAGACACCCCGGACAGGCTGCCAGGCCATCACAGGGCACGGTTTAAATTTTCAGTTGCAACTGGAGAAAGCAAACTATGGATTGTTATAGGATAGATTAGATTAGATAAGATTTGATTATATATATATATATATATATATATATATATATACACTACCGTTCAAAAGTTTGGGATCACCCAAACAATTTCGTGTTTTCCATGAAAAGTCACACTTATTCACCACCATATGTTGTGAAATGAATAGAAAATAGAGTCAAGACATTGACAAGGTTAGAAATAATGATTTTTATTTGAAATAAGATTTTTTTTACATCAAACTTTGCTTTCGTCAAAGAATCCTCCATTTGCAGCAATTACAGCATTGCAGACCTTTGGCATTCTAGCTGTTAATTTGTTGAGGTAATCTGGAGAAATTGCACCCCACGCTTCCAGAAGCAGCTCCCACAAGTTGGATTGGTTGGATGGGCACTTCTTTGAGCAGATTGAGTTTCTGGAGCATCACATTTGTGGGGTCAATTAAACGCTCAAAATGGCCAGAAAAAGAGAACTTTCATCTGAAACTCGACAGTCTATTCTTGTTCTTAGAAATGAAGGCTATTCCATGCGAGAAATTGCTAAGAAATTGAAGATTTCCTACACCGGTGTGTACTACTCCCTTCAGAGGACAGCACAAACAGGCTCTAACAGGTACTATTTAATGAAGATGCCAGTTGGGGACCTGTGAGGCGTCTGTTTCTCAAACTAGAGACTCTAATGTACTTATCTTCTTGCTCAGTTGTGCAACGCGGCCTCCCACTTTTTCTACTCTGGTTAGAGCCTGGGCCAGGCCACTTTTGCTTCCACATTGCTGATGATGTGGGCCGCATCACGTACGATCCTCACAGTGCAGAACCGTAACAGTGTTGATGTGCAGGTCGGCCTAATTGGTCGGCTGTAGCATTCCTAATCAAAGATACTCCACATACAGTAGCTCATTACTGTTCTGCACTGTGCAGAGAATAGGTCAGAGATGCTGAAATAGATGTCAGGAAGTTAATTACACACATGCCTGAGGTAGCTGGACGTGACGGAGCGTACCAGTATACGTACAGTGTACAGTACAGTATATACAACTGCAAAATGCTTGGATTTATTTGACAGTGTTAAGAGTTCATTTGAATGACAGCTCGCGGAAAGAAACTTTTTTTTTCTATCTGGTTGTTTTGGGGTACAGTGGTCTGTAGGACACTTCCTGAAACTGTGCAGAAGCTGCAACAGTCTCTGTCTACTGTAGCAGGAAAAATCACGCTGAGCCGCCGATGTTTTATGTCACGCTCAAGACCACGGCTTTTTGTAAAAAACTGGGGATTTTTTTCTCTTTTTCTCCCTAAATGTACTTGCCCAATCACCCCACTCTTCCGAGCCGTCCCGGTCGCTGCTCCACCCCCTCTGCCGATCTGGGGAGGGCTGCAGACTACCACATGCCTCCTCCCATACATGTGGAGTCGCCAGCCACTTCTTTTCACCTGACAGTGAGGAGTTTCACCAGGGGGACGTAGCGTGTGGGAGGATCACCCTATTCCCCCCAGTTCCTCCTGCCCCCCGAACAAGCGCCCCGGCCAACCAGAGGAGGCGCTAGTGCAGCAATCAGGACACATACCCACATCCGGCTTCCCACCCGCAGACACGGCCAACTGTGTCTGTAGGGACGCCCGACCAAGCCGGAGGTAACGCGAGGATTCGATCCGGTGATCCCCGTGTTGGTAGGCGACGGAATAGACCACTACGCTACCCGGACGCCCCAGATGACAGCTTTTTTATTTAGCTGCAAACAAACAGGAAAAGTCAAAATCGGAGTTGCGCAATCAACCTGTTGTATACATCTGTAATTAAAAAGATACTGACCAACAAACCCTTAGATAGATAGATAGATAGATAGATAGATAGATAGATAGATAGATAGATAGATAGATAGATAGATAGATAGATAGATAGATAGATAGATAGATAGATAGATAGATATGGATGGATAGATAGATACTTTATTATTGTTCTCCTAGAGAAAGTTTGTTGCCACTGCCTGTACATTCACTTATAGATGTATATTTAGATGCATGTTCTGCAGGTAAAATTGTTAATTTGAATTGAATTTCAGCCAGAAATCAGTAACATCTTAAGGTGTAATATTTACTGGATTAATCACTTAGCTGAACTGATTTGGGACGCCAAACCAAACCAGTGCTCTTACTAGGCTGCTAAGCTGCATAATAGATTTCCGTTCAATTTCTGGTTCATGAGCACAATTTCATACAAGCATGGCTGTAAAGATTACACACGGGGCTGTATCGTGTATGCAAAACTTTATACCTCACATGGGGGTATTCTGCAGTTAAGATGATTCTGTGCTGTAGAAGAAAGCAAAAATAGATATTCTCCTTTTTGCTCCTTTGCTTCTGTAGGTGAAGAGAGAACTGGCGGGGGTGCTGATCTTCGAGTCCCATGCTAAAGCGGGAACCGTGTGTAAGTAACACAAAACTGATAAAAATGAGGAAGAAATGTCACTCTGACCCATTCACCAAATCCCCCAGAACTAGATGACCTCTTCACGTTGTCAGGTAGCCCTGGTGATTGTTTTCTAAATGCGTTTCAGAGGGACCAAATTAATCCAGAAAATCCAAGATTAGACCATCAAAGCCTTTATTTGTTGTTTAAAATCGGATTTTGGACTCTATCATCGACATGGGGGGAGTGGTGTTTCGGTGTTAGAGGTTGGGGTTGTATTTAGGTGCAGAGCTGCAGATCTGTTCTGACGTTCTGCGTTTCTCTGCCAGTGTTCAGTCAAGGGGAAGAAGGCACATCCTGGTACATCATCTTAAAGGGCTCGGTTAACGTTGTCATCTATGGAAAAGTAGGTACATCTCCCAAGTAGAACGAGGTTCCACGCGAACACGTTCAAGTTCATTGCGCTGCAGTCAAAGTTGGTCACCTGGGAAGTGATGCTTAAATTCATCATGGTGTGTTTTTGCAGGGGGTTGTTTGCACGCTACACGAAGGGGATGACTTTGGGAAGCTCGCTCTTGTTAACGATGCCCCCCGTGCCGCCTCCATTGTCCTGCGAGAGGACAACTGCCACTTCCTGAGAGTGGACAAGGAGGATTTCAACAGGATCCTGAGGGTGAGTCTCTCCAAGTGCTTGTCCAACATCTCCTCATGCATGGGATTTTAGCAGTAAGTGGTGCTACCGCGCTCTGCTGGTCAAATGGTAGTACTACAGTTATGAATGGAAACTGGAATACAAAGCCACACATGAATTCATCTAACCTTTTGACCTCACTTATGACATATAAGATGATTTGTGTTAGTAAAAATGGATTTAAAAGGCCAAGATTTGTTTTTCAATGGTAGTGGATATAAATTGTAAATATGACAGCAAATTGACGGCTGTTAAATGTGTCTGCTACCCTCATGTGCTGGGCAGAACCAAGAACACGACCAAAGCCATCAGCCAGGACGGGGCAATATTATAGACCAGCTGAACAATGATGCTACCAACAGGGTGTTTGTGGAAAGGAAAAAAGAGCAGATTAAAGTTGTAATAGACCTCGTTTTGTTCTGTGCAAAACAAGATATCCCGTTGTGTGGGCTTCGTGAAAATGAAGAAGCATTGAACAGAGGTCCTGGGTTTCGAGCCCCGGGGTAGTCCAACCTTGGGGGTCGTCCAGGGTCGTCCTCTGTGTAGAGTTTACATGTTCTACCCGTGTCTGCGTGGGTTTCCTCCGGGTGCTCCGGTTTCCTCCCACAGTCCAAAGACATGTAGGTCAGGTGAATCGGCCGTACTAAATTGTCCCTAGGTGTGAATATGTGTGTGTGTGTTTGTGTGTGTGTGTGTGTGAGAGAGAGAGTGAGTGAATGTGAGCCCTGTGATGGACGAGTGGCCTGTCCAGGGTGTCTCCCCGCCTGCTGCCCAATGATTGCTGGGATAGGCTCCAGCATCCCTGTGACCCTGAGAGCAGGATAAGCGGTTTGGATAACGAGTGAATGAATGAATGTATCTGTAATGTATGGATGACAGGTGTGTATATGGTGTGAGTCCATAATGTCGCTGTGGGGTGAAAACCTTGGTGATTTCTAATTTATTACATAAACCGAATGCATAGTCACCCCTTTAAGGCTTGCAAACACCTCAATATTCCTAGACAAATGAAACGTGTTTTACAAAGCCCGTGAAAAAGGTAACGTTTGCTTACAGACTGGTCAAACGGGAATGATGATTTCCGCGTAGCTGTTTTGCAGATGTGTGGTTTTCACCTGTCAGCGATGGTGAGCAGACAGGCGGGCAGTCTGTGTGTAAAGCTTGCACAGATGGTCCAGGGGTGATTTTCCCTGTGTAAACGTTGTGCTGGCTTGGCTGCAGCCTGTCAGAATGCTGACCTCCAGACTCTGCCCGTGCACGGGGCAAGACTACTAATCCACCCTGCTTACCGACCAGAACACTGATGTCATGCCGCTGCCTCTCGGTGTGGAAAAACCGGAGCCGGCTTTGAGTCAGAGAGCGCAGAGTAGATCCTCACAGCAGTTACGGGATGATTTGGTGGTGGGGTCAACAGTATATTTGGTTTACCACATGTCTGTTTTCGGTCGGTACCACAGAGGCAAGTACATACCCAGTGAGTGCTTGGTGATATGGAAAAATAATACTGTCACGATGATAATACGGGATTTTATATCATGATATGTGCTTACATATGCAAAATTACCATGTTAAGAATCCATCTGAGGTTCATCACATTCAACTGCTCGGTAATGGAAGGTATGATATCAAACCAAAACTAGTTTCAAATAAAACGCCATCAGATTTTTTCATGCCAAATTTTGTGAGAAGTTTTAGGTGAGATACTACTTGTCATCGATAATTTAGACGGCAAAATTGTGTATGACGATACGACAGCATCCAAATTTAATCCTGATTCAGTTCCACTGAAAGAGTGTAAACAATATTGAATTATTGCCCCCATATCCAGTTACTAATAAAGAACTGTGGTCGGCTAGGAATAAAACCCAACAAAAAAAATGTGGATTATGACGCCTTCACGCTGCTTCCACTTCCTGGTCTCGTCAGGTGTCTTGATGATCTTGGAGAGCATCTTGATTGTGTGTCTTGCCACTGATACCTGTATGTCTTTGTGTTATGCTTGTGCATTTTCAAGGATGTGGAGGCCAACACAGTCCGTCTGAAGGAGCACGAGCAGGATGTGCTGGTCTTAGAGAAGAGTCTCAGCGCCGGCCGGGGCTCCATCACTGGGACCTCCTCCTCCTCCTCCTCCCACTACAAGTAAATGTGACCTTCTCATCAGCGCTCGCCCCCTCTCTCACTGCACCGGTTCAAGTATCAGTGTTTGGACCCGAGCTTGTTATGTAGAGACCAGTGGTTAGAAAATAGAGCGTGTTGTGCAGCAGATGACGGCTCTGGCCGTTCAGTTTGGCTGCAGTTCACTCGGCCCTCTTCACAGTCTGATTTAAGATGTGAAGTGGGCAACGTTAAGGGGTGTTTTAAGTGTTAAACTCCGTTTTGTGAAGGCTCAGTGAGCAGCGCGCCTCCTGCACGCTATCAGCCGCAGGTCAAGGACGCAGCCAGCGGGCAGGACTGTGGGAGAACCAGCAACACCCTGAAGGATTTTGTGGCTTTGCCTCCGAGTGAAGTAGCTTACTGGTGTTGTGTTAAAGAGAACTCAAAACACACCGCTTTACGCCTGCCTCTGCCTATAACACATTATGAAAAATTGCAGATAACCACGGTGGAGAGAAAGAGGGATGGGTCGGGGTTGTGTTTCTGTCACGGAGGCAATAACTGTAGACTCTCAGACGTTCAGCCACTTGTTTTGTTTGCCTTACACCATAGAAAACATTACTCCCAGATAGCAAAACTGCTGTGGCCCGGACCGTCCCACACCGACACTTTCATCCGGCCCACATACCACGTGGAATGATGGCACTTGGGCGGTCCGCTCCTGTTTGCCAGATCAAAACCAAGCCATAGCAATGCCGCATGTGCTACATATTTGCCAAAGGTGGCCCATATTTGTTTTGTGGTATTTGGGCCATATTCACCATTTACCACACGGGCCACTTCAGGCTCATATCCATTTTGTCAGGGCCAGAAGAAGGCCATCTGTGCCTTATCATTGCCTGAAGTGGCCCACATCCGGATGCTACCTGGGCTGGGTTTGCGAAGCTACACCTGACGTTCAAACTAATCATGGGCTTCTTTATTCGCTTGC
>NC_079221.1:5340199-5430199 GCF_029633865.1 Lampris incognitus
GTCCGGACTCGTGTGTTGTGTTTGTGTCCGGACTTGTGTGTTGTGTTTGTGTCCGGACTCATGCTCTGTGCCAACCCGTTTGTTCTCTTCTATAATTAGCTTGGTATAATTAGCTTGGTATGATGGGCTGATCTAATTAGTCCTGGTCGTGCGGTCCCCTTTTTTGAGTTTTGTATGTGTGAGGTTTTCACTTTCCGGCTGAGGTGCCGTGGCCGGGGCCTTGTTATCGAGGCCCGGTGGGGTCAGTCAGCAGGCAGGCCCGGCCGACACCGGCATCACAGGTGTCCGGTATGACTTCCTGTCTCTCACGCTCTCCGTCCGTCACAGACCCGGCGCTGGACGACTTCCTGCTCATGCACTGTGTCTTCATCTCCAACAACCAGCTGTGCCCTGTGCTCATGGCCCAATATCCTTTGTCTTTATTCGCTCGAGCACGGGAAACGCCCCGAATCAATCAAGGCAACTTCATACATATATATATATATAGTATATATATATATAGTATATATATATAGTATATATAGTATATACATATAGCACATTTTATACACATGGCAGACTCAATGTGCTTCACATAAAAAATTTTACATTTTTAAAAAATTATACAATAAAAAGATTTAACAAGTAATTAATAAAAGGACATTTAAATTAAAGAATAAAATCAATCAATCATAAATTCTTACTTTATTCAGACACATAGGTCCATATTTAAAAAAAAACAATAAAAATACAATACGGGGCGTCTGGGTAGCGTAGTGGTCTGTTCTGTTTCCTACCAACACACAGATCGCTGGTTCGAATCTCCGGTACGAATGGGTATGTGCCCCGGTCGCTGCTCCACCCCCTCTGCCGATCCAGAGAGGGCTGCAGACTACCACATGCCTCCTCCCACATGTATGGGAGGAGGCAGCCGTTTCTTCTCACCTGACAGTGAGGAGTTTCACCAGGGGGACGTAGCGTGTGGGAGGATCACGCTATTCCCCCCCCCCCCCAACAGGCGCCCCGACCGACCAGAGGAGGCGCTAGTGCAGTGACCAGGACACATACCCACATCCGGCTTCCCACCCACAAACGCGGCCAACTGTGTCTGTAGGGACGCCCGACCAAGCCGGAGGTAACACGGGGATTCGAACCGTCGATCCCTGAGTTGGTAGGCAACGGAATAGACCTCCACGCTACCCGGACGCCAGGGCCAACACTCCTGTCTGTGCCCCTGACCAAGGCAAATTTACCCACATAGCACATCTCCGCAACAAGACAAGTCAAAGTGACCCACACAAAAAACACAAGGCATCAAGAGAAGCAACATGAGGCAGCGAATAACAAAATTAAACACCGACATAAAGAGAGTTGTGTACCGTTATGATTGTTGTCCTTGACTGCTGTGCACTTACCATGCGCAGGCCTCGCAGGGCTCTGAGCAGGAAAGGCTGGACTACACCCTCAACAACAAGCGCAGGGTGATCCGCCTGGTGCTGCGGTGGGCGGCCGTGCACGGAGATCACCTCCAGGAGGAGGACACCTCGGTTGCCTTCCTAGAGGTCAGGCTGTCTTCTTCATAAGCAGTGATGTAGTGGTAGAGGGAGAGTTGGGTAAACCACGCTCTTCCTTCGGGGATCATCGTTAAGCAACCAAATACCAGTACGGTACCTTTCTATGGCGGGAGACCTAAGCAGTAAGGTCTCCAGCCGCCGGTTTTGAACGCAGTGAAAATACAGGGAACGGCGTTCACTTTCCAACTGTCGGGCCCATAACAGCTGCAATAAATGCAAAGGAACTGCAGATTAGTGCCAAAAATCATTTTCTGCTTGTTCCTTTTATTGAGAGTACGCGTTGGCTTGCAGGAATTCCTCACAGCGGTATCCAGCGATGCGAGGGTGATTCAGCTCCTGAAGGACCAGCTTCCGGAGTTGGAGAGAATTGTAAAGTGCAAGTAAGTATGGAAAAAGGGCAACGGCGGGTTATTGGGCTCCGCCTGAGCGTACTCAGCCATGACTCGCTATAAAACAACGATGTGCTTTACACCTTAGCGTTTACTGGTTGAACTAGAGACCTACCGGTGTTTTCAGCACTGGTTGCTTAGCAATTCTTTTCTCTTTTTTTCCCCCACGTTTCAGCGCTGATGATGCCAGAGCTTCACAGAAAAAGGTACTAGATTCATCCTAGTTTATCATCGGAAAACCCGGAAATGAAGTATTTGTCGTGTGTGACGTTGGATAAACCTGTTGTGACCTGTTGCAGCACAAAGTCCTGCTGAGACAGTTCAGCATGGGAGACGAAAAGCTTCAGAGACGACAGCCCATTAAGAGTAACGATGAAAGTAAGTGGAGGACATGTCTCCTAATCCTGTTGTCCATGTGCGTCACGAGATTTGTCCTTGACTAAAAGTTGTTTCGGGTTTGAGTCGAGGCAGGTATTCCTGCATAAGCCGTAATCAGTCGTTGTAGCAGCATGTATAGGTCAAAGAAAGCTTGAGCGTCGGAGAGTATAAAAGTGTTGAAACTTTTAACCACTAACCACTACTACTAACTAACCAACTAACTACTGCTAACTACTACTACTAACTAACCACTACTACTAATATTACTAACTAACCACTAGTGGTGCTACCCACTGCAGCACGGTGGCAACTAAGTAACCAACTACGACTACTCCTACTAATGCTACTAAATAACCACTAGTGGCGCTAACCACTGCGCCACGCAGCACCATGCTGACTAACTAACCAATTAACTACTACTACTACTGACTACTACTAATACTACTAACTAACCACTATTGGTGCTAACCACTGCGCCACGGTGGTGACTAACTAACTAACTACTACTACTAACACTAACTAACCACTAGTGGCGCTAACCACTGCGCCACGTGGCACGGTGGTGACTAACTAACTAACTAACTAACTAACTAACTAACTACTACTACTAACACTAACTAACCACTAGTGCCGCTAACTGTGGCACGGTGGTGACTAACTACTACTACTAACACTAACTAACCACTAGTGGCGCTAACCACTGCGCCACGTGGCACGGTGGTGACTAACTAACTAAGTAACTAACTAACTACTACTAACACTAACTAACCACTAGTGGCGCTAACCACTGCGCCACGTGGCACGGTGGTGACTAACTAACTAACTAACTAACTAACTAACTAACTAACTAACTACTACTACTAACACTAACTAACCACTAGTGGCGCTAACCACTGCGCCACGTAGCATGATCTCCTCACTGCAAGAAAGTCAAGTCCTGGGTTCGAGCCCCGGGGTAGTCCAACCTTGGTGGGTTGTCCCAGGTCGTCCTCTGGGGGCTCTGGTTTCCTCCCCCAGTCCAAAGACATGTAGGTCAGGTGACTTGGCCGTACTAAATTGTCCCTAGTTGTGTGTGTGTGTGCCCTGTGTGATGGCCTGGCGGCCTGTCCAGGGTGTCTTCCCGCCTGCCGCCCAATGACTGCCGGGATAGGCTCCAGCATCCCTGTGAGGATAAGCGGTTTGGATGATGGATGGATGAATGAATAATAGTGCTGAATTATACGTTTCCCTGTCGTCTTGTATTATACAAGCAGTGTCGAATACCGAGTCGTGCAGAACGAGTGCAGTGTAAGTACACCAAAAAACTCAGTATGTGCCACGTTTACTTGGTGATCTAAAATCCTGTTACTGTTGTTGTAGGGGAGGCTGGGATGAAGGAAAAATAACACTTAACAGCTTGTTTTTTTACTGGGCATTATCCAGTAAACGAGTAACTACTTCAGTTTAGCGATTTCTTAGACATTTTCTTTTGCAATTCCACTCTTTTAATGTCTCGCTCCTCCGTGTCAACGGTTCTGTAATGCGATCTGCTCTCCCTCCAGTTCTGTTCAAAGTCTACTGCTGCGACCACACCTACACCACCATCCGGGTACCCGTGGCCGCCTCCGTCAGGGAGGTCATCAGTGCTGTGGCGGACAAACTGGGGTCAGCGGAGGACCTCCTCCTGGTCAGCCTTAGTTCGGCCGGAGGTGAGAACCACAGCAGCCTCATGCTAATCAAACCATGGGAAACACCACACGGTCGCAGTCCACAGGGACCCTTCTATTTATAGAGCGCCACAGATGCCATTATGGCCATTAATCAGCCAGCGGTTTCGTAGGGAAACGAGTGCCGTTTTGCACTCGGCCCGTTGTAATTGGCGGCCGTGTGTTAAGGTGCAGTTGATGGAGTGCTGAAAGTGGCTCGGGGAAAACCTCAGCTGAGTTTCTTTTCTCTTTCACTCATAACATTCTACATGGGCTTGTTGGTGTTGTTGGCCGGTGTTTACTGAAAGGATGTTCCACCGTCTCTGCCAACGAACACCGCTGCACTTCTGACTGGCCCACACTTTCCCCTCACCAGCGGCAAGTAGATAAAAAACTGAATTCAAGCTGTTCTGTTGTTTGGAGTTGGTTATCATGTCGCTCATCAACTTCTGTCGTCCAGTCAGTTTGCTGTTATCGGCAGAATAATGGGGTCAGTCAGTCATTTTGCCTTTTTGTCGTTGAGACCAGTAATGAGATGATGTGTTGCTGGATGTCAGGGTGCAGATTCTGGGTAGTGTGGACAAATTCGGTACGGATGTTATCGCTTAATATGGAAAATTCAGGGATGTCGCTGTGTTGTGCCTGCGGATGTTAGATTGATATTAGATGGATCTTAAACACTGGTGCATCCCCAATAATTTTGCCCCCATCTCTCCTCTAGTCAAATCAAATCAATTTTATTTGTATAAGCCCAACATCTCAAACTACACATTTGCCTCAAGAGGCTTTACAGCAATACAACATCCCATCCTTAGACCATCGCATCAGATAAGGAACAACTTTAAAATAAATTAAAAAAAATCTTTAACAAACCTCAGGGAGAGCAACAGAGGAGGGATCTCTCTCCCAAGATGGACAGAAGACATGCAATGGATGTTGTGTTTACAGAATACAACATAGAACGAGGAAAACAGAATTATAATGGAATTATAAGATATATGATGAGGAGGTGGTGCAGTGGTTAGCGCAGTTGCCTCACTGCAAGAAGGTCGTGGGTTCGAGCCCCGGGGTAGTCCAACCTTGGTGGGTCATCCCGGGTCGTCCTCTGTGTGGAGTTTGCATGTTCTCCCCGTGTCTATGTGGGTTTCCTCCCACAGTCCAAAGACATGTAGGTCAGGTGAATCGGCCGTACTAAATTGTCCCTAGGTATGAATGTGTGTGTGTATGTGGGCCCTGTGTGATGGTCTGGCAGCCTGTCCAGGGTGTCTCCCCACTTGCCACTCAATGACTGCTGGGATAGGCCCCAGCATCTCCGCGACCCTGAGAGCAGGATAAGCGGTTTGGATAATGGATGGATGGATGATGAGAAGATGCCAAGCAGTGTCCAGATGCCACTTGACCACCGTCACCATGTAGACCTGACAGGTGGACAGACTACACATGCACACAGGGGAGACTCACATCACATCATTGACATACATGGGAGAAGAGACAAGAAAAGACATTAGTCACACATCGGAGAGAGTGAATGGTACAACATTGAAACAGGATAACAAAATTCTATGGACTCATAAGATATATAAAAAGTGTGATGAGGAGGATGCCAAGCAGTGTCAAGGTAGTGACGGTCGTCACCATGGAGACCAGGGAGGAGGACAGACTAAACGCACACGGGAGACTCGCGTCACACCATTCACATACACGGTAGAAGACAGGAAGAGAAATCATTCAGAGAGGGAGAGAAGAGAACAGCTGCAATAATCGGTAACACTTTAGTATGGGGAACGTAGTCACCATTAATTAGGTGCTTATTAGCATGCAAATTAGCAACATATTGGCTCTTAATTGGTCATTATTACATACTCATTAATGCCTTACTCTGCATGGCCTTATTATACAACCAGTAAGCCATTAACTATGAGTTTTCCCTCTATAACCCCAGAAGTATTGCTTATTAGTAGTACCATCTCAATATGCTTTGCTTAGTATGGCCTTTATAAGGTGGTAGTACCACAAGAGGAGTTATTCTCCCTTACTAACACTTAATGAATATGCTCTGTTCTTACATAACAACACACAAAACTACAAGTGTTCATAGTGTTACATTACTCTAAATTAAGTTTTTGTTACTTAGAATATGTTCCCCATACTTAAGTGACATCTTGATCGTTACTAATTAAGTGTTTTTATGTTCCCCATACTAAAGTGTTACCCAATAATCTATATGCTATAATCTCATCAGCAGAACAGTTCTTGGTAAATTAATTGAGACAGAAACCGATCCGCCACGCAGTACGGCTCATGACATACTCAATTTCAAGACAAATAATTGTAGGTTAAGGCAAAAAGATGAGTTTTAAGTTTGGATTTAAAGGACTCAACAGACTCTGGTTGTCTGACGGCAGCAGGCAGGTTATTCCACAAGAACGGGGCCCAATAGGAAAAGGCCACCAGCTGACTTCTTTTTAACTTTGGGTAAATACAGGAGCCCTGTATTTTGAGAGCAAAAAGCGTGAGATGGAATATATGGTTTGAGGAGGTCAGACAGGTAAGATGGGGTTAGTCCATTTAGGATTTTCTAAGTCAGCAGAAGCACCTTGAAGTCTGATCTAACACAGATAGGAAGCCAATGAAGGGAGGCAAGAATTGGTGTAATATGGCCAAATTTTTTAATTTTCGTTAGCGTTCTAGCTGCGGCATTTTGAACCATCTGAAGACTTTTAGTACTAGCATGTGGCAGACCTGAAAACACAACATTACAGTAATCAAAAATCTGTGAAACTTAAAACTTAACTATATAATCAAATCCCATGCTCAGATTTGCTAGCAATATGTCTTCTGACTCCTCACATCTTTTAGATGGAGAACACCAACTTCTGCCCTCTAATAGGCAATTTAAAGTCCCTCAAGTTAAACGCAACAGGCTGAAGAATTCTTTTGTACATCAGTCTATCCTGCTGCTAAACCAAAATCCATGTGCTGCGAACTGAGCTCTTAATCCAGAGGATGTAATGTAATATGAACGGTTATCATGACTGTTTGATTAGAGAAGTTAAGATGATGAGATGTACTTTATTAATCCCCGTGGGGAAATTCATCCTCTGCATTTAACCCATCCCAACACACACACTGGAAACAGTGGATGGCCGTGTTGCTAGGTGTTTGATACGTCTATGGTAAATGTCATATGCGTAGCCATATGTCTAATCTATGTGTAAATCTCTTGAACAGAACTCGCTAAGGATGCGAAATTAATTCCAGTGTAATCTGACAATAAAGGCGTATCGTATCATATATTGTATCATATTGTATCACATATCATATATCGTATCGTATCGCATGTATTGTATTGTATCATCGTATCATATGGTATGGTATGGTATCGTAGATATTTGGAAACAGGTCCGGAGGAACCACTGTCAGAACGTTTGTGTGAAAACTGTTCTTTTTATCCAACTACATGATTCATGTGTTTCTCTGTCCCAGATAAAGTCATCTTGAAGCCCAATGACGTCTCTGTGTTTTCCACTCTGGGCATAAACGGACGCCTGTTTGCATGCCCAAGAGATCAACTGGATTCACTGGTGCGTTAAAGCCTCTCAGAAACACATTACCCAGTATGTTCTCCATGTAAAAGAACGCATTCAAGCAGATGCACTGTCCCAAGCTGCCCACCTCTGGCTTCTGTGACCACGAACTCATTTGTTCGCCACGCTAGTTTCCTTTTCCTTCATTTAATCAACATTTGCAAGTTTGCTTGCTTGTAGCCATGGAGTGGTATTTCAGCAACTCTATGAATATGGAGATTTTTTTTTTGATTTTTTTTTTTGCCGTTGACCTCTATTGCATAAATTTACTATTACTTTGAATATAGATAGACTACTAGAGTCCTGTTTCTTTGTACGTGTACGGTAGAGTCAAATTGTGTGTTTTGACGTTCTGCTGTTGTTCACGGCACAATGAGACAATGAATGCATGCTGGGGCTGAGAGGGAACGTCTAATGACAAAATATTTCCATCGACTGCAATACGCTTTCTTTTATTCATTCCCTCCCTAATTTTGTAGGAAACAGTGATAACAAAACACAACATTCGTGTTGCATTCGGCTGATGTGGTTATTGAATATTGTGAATAATGAATAATGTTTTCTGCATTCCAGACACCTTTACCTGAGCAAGAAGGTCCATCTACAGGGTCCGTGTCCAGCTTTGAGTTGATGAGCTCTAAGGATGTGGCCTACCACATGACCGTCTATGACTGGGAGCTCTTCCACTGTGTACACGAGGTAAAACAGACAGACCGAGGATTGCACAGGCACAGTACATTCAAATGATGATGAGTTCATCCTTTAAAGTTGGTCACATGGACTCTGAATCGATGCCAGGTAGCAGGTATTGCACAGAGAAGGTTTGTGCGTGGTTCGTCAGAAACACATTAGGTTGGTTTTTCTTGAATTCTTTAGCTAATTCACTTTTCATAGATCTATAATGTTGAGTATCGATTAGTCTTCTCACAAACGGTTGTTGTTTGTATTGCATTTGGGGTCAAACAGCACGAACTCATCTACCACACATTTGGGAAGCAGAACTTCAAGAAGACCACGGCAAACCTGGATCTGTTCCTCAGGAGGTTCAATGAGATTCAGCTGTGGGTGGTCACAGAGGTTTGCCTGTGCGCTCACCTCAGCAAGCGGGTGCAGCTCCTCAAGAAGTTCATCAAGATCGCTGCCCAGTAAGCGGACCGGGTTACTGCATCTCACACTTCCATTTCAACCTTCTCGCTGTGACTTATGCCCCTTTTTCACTTCATGGTACCGGCTCAACTCGACTCGACTCGCAGTGTCGTTTTCCATCACCGTAACAGCGCCCCCTCAGTGTAGCTGGTCTGCATTGATTTTGGTACCCGCTCCAGTCTTTTTGGAACCTCGACACAGGTGGTACCAGTTACCAAAATGCCGGTACTTTCCAGTAACGGAAAATGAAAAAGCTGGGTCGAGTTGAGCCGGTACCGTGTAGTGGAAAAGGGGCATTAGTGTGCAGCTGTTGTTGTTCTTCTTTGAAAACTTGCTCTTGGCTGCATATCACAGAGAGTTCGTCACACCGGGATCAGCATTACGCGAGTCTGAACACAGTGATTGAGATGGACAATAATGTCCCTTGTGTGGTGTATGGCTGAGGTGCACCAAAGTCAAGTCAAACAAGTGTAAACATTCATTTACATGCTTGGCATTTACTTTTCTTGATTCAGAGAAAGAAGAGGTTACTTGAAATTCCCACCTTATTCCTTTATTTTGCTTGTTTGAGTTTTGATTCTTTTAGTGTCTTATGTACCATGGCTGTTTTTGCATGTGTGGAGGGCTCAGTTATAAACACAGTGTAATTGCTTGGTTGTGTCCATTGGTTCAATGCATTGTCCTTAATAGTCTGCGTTGTCTGTAATTGTCCATAATTATTGAATTTGCATGGGTCGTCTTGTGTCATTGGTACGTTGCCGCGATACCAGTTGCCGGTTTCACACTGATAAAGTTGAATGTTGGCCTTGACTTGCTGTGCTGACATATGGACCTCTTCCCCCCCCCCCCCCGTCTTTCGCAGCTGTAAGGAGTGCAGGAACCTGAACTCCTTCTTTGCTATCATCATGGGAATGAGCAATCCGGCAGTGAGCAGACTGAGTCAGACCTGGGAGGTGGGTATCCATCTGTGATCTGCACCTGCTCCACATTAAAGACATGCTGTCTGTTAACCTGCCCCCTATTATCTGTGTTGACAGAAACTCCCCACCAAGTTCAAAAGGTTTTACGGGGAGTTCGAAAACTTGATGGTGAGTAGAGGCACCTCAACTGACGGTTGCAACCACAATTTGTCTCTTGATGGCATCTCCATATTTGTTGTAATGGTTTCTGTCCAACCACACGCCGGATGGAAAATCAACATTCTTGCGATGTCAGTTTGTCACTGGAGAAATGTATGGACGTAGCAGCACTGCCCTTGGCCAGGGCTGTGATGGGTCCATTTAACACGGCGATGGGAGATCTCAGAACTGTGTGACTGTTTCCACAGGACCCGTCCAGGAACCACAGGGCGTACCGTCTGATGGTTGCCAAGCTGGAACCGCCCATCATTCCCTTCATGCCGCTGTTGATCAAAGGTCAGAGCATTGCCGTGACCTCTCGCCATGTTTTTCGCCTTGGTCCGTCTTACATTGCACACTGTGATTCTTTCAACCTTACAGACATGACGTTCACTCATGAAGGCAACAAGACGTTCGTAGACAACTTGGTCAATTTTGAGAAGATGGTAAGGCTTCGAGGAAGCATGCAAAATCAACCAGTGGTTGATATGGATTAACTTGAGTCATCTAGTTGTTGATGTGTTGCGGTTATTCTGGTTCTTTCTTTCAGCGGATGATCGCCAATACGGTAAAGATAGTGAGATACTGCAGGAGCCAGCCATTCAGTAAGTCTGCACTGCTGCAAGGAGGTATAGTTCACGAAGAAGTACTTGATGGATTCATAACAGATATCCTCTTAGGGGCGTCCGGGTGGCGTGGTGGTCTGTTCCATTGCCTACTAACACGGGGATCGCCGGTTCGAATCCCCGTGTTACCTCCGGCTTGGGCGGGCGTCCCTACAGACACAATTGGCCGTGTCTGCGGGTGGGAAGCCGGATGTGGGTATGTGTCCTGTTCACTGCACTAGCGCCTCCTCTGGTCGGTCGGGGTGCCTGTTCATGGGGGAGGGGGAATAGCGTGATCCTCCCACACGCTACGTCCCCCTGGTGAAACTCCTCACTGTCAGGTGAAAAGAAGCGGCTGGCGACTCCACATGTATGGGAGGAGGAGGCATGTGGTAGTCTGCAGCACCTCCCCGGATTGGCGGAGGGGGTGGAGCAGCGACCGGGATAGCTCAGAAGAGTGGGGTAATTGGCCGGGTACAATCGGGGAGAAAAGGGGGGGGGTTTAAAAAAACCCTAAATAAAACGGGTATTCTCTTACATTCAGACCTGGGTGTCCTCCGTTGATGAAAAGCTTTATTCTTCTCCGCATCCAATCAGGTCCAGATTCATCTCAGGCCAACAAGAACCATCCGGAAGTACGGAGCTATGTGCGTCAGCTCAATGTGATTGACAACCAAAGGACGTTAACTCAGCTTTCTCACGGACTTGAGCCTCGCAGGTCCTGAAACCAACTCAGGGAGCGAGGTGCCCCGCGCTGATGCTGCTTTACCATGACGTTTGCTTTGAGCTTCGCCTGTGAGTTTCCTCACACGCACACATTTAAAGGGAGGCCCCGATGACGACGACATACCGCAACGACAAGATTATGACACTGGGGGCCCTAGCCTGAGTGTTTTCGCCCTTTTAATCCCCGTATCTTTTAGGGCATTTCAGCAACATGATGAAGTAAGTGTTTGCTGGCGACCTCATCTCAGACGCGGATGTTGCCGTCGCCCCAGAGTCGGGAACGGATCCGTCAGATTGTCACCGTGCGACATCTCACGTGTGGCGCTGGCGTGCAGATTTTGGATCTGACATTCGGTTGTTTTGTACCTTTTGTATCAAACTATATTTGTAAACATCGAGTTCGTGGCTTTATTACGTGTTGTAAAATATATGCAAATATTTATTTCAACCTCAGCATGCGAAGAATTATGATGTCAGGCTGGATGTACTGTCCCACGCGAGCACATTCCTCTCTGAGTCTACGGAGTCCATCAGTGAATTTTGGTTGAGAGTTGTTTTTTTTTTAATTATCTGTCAATATTAAAAGTTCTTAGAAGTACCTATTCGCTATGTTGTCATCATTCTCACAGCAGTTTGCAGTCGTGCATCTGGGATTTGTAAAACAAAAAAAGTCAAGTCAGGTCAAACAGGGAGCACGGGGGTTACCTCACAGCAAGAAGGTCCTGGGTTCGAACCCCAGGCCGTCCCAGGTCCTCTCTGTGTGGCGTTTGCGTTTCCGCTGGGGGCTCCGGTTTCCTCCCACCATCAAAAAGACACGCGTGTTAGGGTCACTACTCCTGCCTGTGCCCCTGAGCAAGGCAGTGGAAAGAGAACTGGAGTGGGTCCCCGGGCGCTGCAGCTGCTCCTATACAATAAGATGGGTTACATGAAGAAGACACATTCGTTGTAAGAATACGATGACAAAATGAAGTTGCCTTCTTCTTTCTTTCTTCAGAGAGCACAAGTCTTCCACAGGGCAACACGATGGGCCTCACATCAAGTAACAATCGCAACACAGTCATCAAAGGGCAAATGTCCATCCATCCATTATCCAAAGCTCTTATCCTGCTCTCAGGGTGGCGGGGATGCTGCAGCCTATCCCAGCAGTCCCTGGGCGGCAGGCGGGGAGACACCCTGGACAGGCCGCCCGGCCATCACAGGGCCACGATGATCCATGGCTGTAATGATGCAGTTTTCACCACAGAAGCAGCACTTGGCTGAAATTCACTGCTTTGTGTACAGACTGCACCAAAATGTCACGACAAGCATCTGGGCCGATGTCTCTGACTTGGATGTGTCCGATATAATATGCCATAATAATAATAATAATAATAATGGACAGTCCACAGTGCTTTACCTCTCACGTTTATAACAATTTTGTTAAATTCTTTTGCCCTGTGTGATGGCCTGGTGGCCTGTCCAGGGTGTCTCCCCGCCTGCCGCCCAGGGACTGCTGGGATAGGCTGCAGCATCCCCGCCACCCTGACAGCAGGATGAGCGGTTCGGATAATGGATGGATGATGATAATAATAATGATAATAATAGCAACGATGATAATAATAATAATCATAATAATAATAGCAACGATGATAATGATAATAGCAACGATGATAATAATAATAGCAACGATGATAATAATAACAATAATAGCAACGATGATAATAATAGCAACCATGATAATAATGATAATAGCAACGATGATAATAATAATAATAGCAACGATGATAATAATAATAATAATAGCAACGATGATAATACTAGCAACAATGATAATAATAATAGCAACGATGATAATAATAATAATAGCAACGATGATAATAGCAACGATGATAATAATAATAGCAACGATAATAATAATGATAATAATAATAATAGCAACGATGATAATAATAATAATAATAATAATAATAATGGATGCTATAATACATCTAAATTCTCTGACGTTAAATGTGAAATGTGGAAAATAAATATGCATATCAACAGGTGTTAAAATACACAAATATCAAAATAGACAAAACGCGCGCGCACCAAGCGCTTAGTCGCAGGCTGTTGTGAAAGTCGAGACTATTTAACCGCCGTGGGGGGCGGGGGCGGGGCCGAGAGGCCTCTATCAGGTCCGCAGGCAGGGCGCTCCAGCGTAAAGACAGGAGTCAGCTGCCCCTGCTCCGGAGGTGGCGGCCGGGGGGTTACCGAGGAGCGTGACGCGGAGAGAAGGCGAACTGGGGGGAAAGTGAGAGTCGGTGGGTGGCGTGCCGCGTTGTGCCATGTGGGGGGCGCTGTTGTCTCCAGAAACGCGCGCGCGCGTGTGTGTGTGGACTGCGGCGCTGGGAAAAGTTGTTGAGCAACTCGCCTGCAGCGTCGCGTGTGCAGCCGGAGACGTCACGGCAGCAGTTCCCGGAAAGCCGAGCGGAGACTCCAGACCAGTAAGTAGTGGTTTTCCTGCCCGCACTTTTATCCACACTTTTAGCCACACTGGCGGTATGTTGTCGAACCTGTCGTAGCCCGGACCGGACGCCTACACGCTGACGTGTACTGGACGGGAAGTCGGCGTTCTGAGCCGACACGGACGATTTTTATTATTTTTTTATTTTTATTTATTGCATAATTTCTATATAATGCTTCATTTCTATATAATGCCTCATTTCTATATAATGCCTCATTTCTATATAATGCTTCATTTCTATATAATGCATAACCGCCACCTTATGAACATGTACAGGACAGTAAAGCCTGAACAAAGTCTGTATCACAGCGATTTCAATACGGCATGACGTCACATGCACGCCGCGATAGCCACAGATTTTGTGCCACCTAACACGAGTAAAGGTGTTTGTGAGCCCTTACAGGGAACAGTACACCTGAACCCTCATAGGGAACAGTACACCTGAGCCCTTACAGGGAACAGTATACCTGAACCCTCATAGGGAACAGTACACCTGAGCCCTTACAGGGAACAGTACACCTGAACCCTCATAGGGAACAGTACACCTGAGCCCTTACAGGGAACAGTATACCTGAGCCCTTACAGGGAACAGTACACCTGAGCCCTTACAGGGAACAGTACACCTGAACCCTCATAGGGAACAGTACACCTGAGCCCTTACAGGGAACAGTATACCTGAACCCTCATAGGGAACAGTACACCTGAGCCCTTACAGGGAACAGTACACCTGAACCCTCATAGGGAACAGTACACCTGAGCCCTTACAGGGAACAGTATACCTGAGCCCTTACAGGGAACAGTACACCTGAGCCCTTACAGGGAACAGTACACCTGAACCCTCATAGGGAACAGTACACCTGAGCCCTTACAGGGAACAGTATACCTGAACCCTCATAGGGAACAGTACACCTGAGCCCTTACAGGGAACAGTACACCGGAGCCCTTACAGAGAACAGTACACCTGAGCCCTTACAGGGAACAGTATACCTGAACCCTCATAGGGAACAGTACACCTGAGCCCTTACAGGGAACAGTACACCTGAATCCTTACAGGGAACAGTACACCTGAGCCCTTACAGGGAACAGTACACCTGAACCCTTACAGGGAACAGTACACCTGAACCCTTACAGGGAACAGTACACCTGAGCCCTTACAGGGAACAGTACACCTGAATCCTTACAGGGAACAGTACACCTGAGCCCTCACAGGGACACCTGAGCCCTTACAGGGAACAGTATACCTGAACCCTCATAGGGAACAGTACACCTGAGCCCTTACAGAGAACAGTACACCTGAGCCCTTACAGGGAACAGTATACCTGAGCCCTTACAGAGAATAGTATACCTGAGCCCTTACAGGGAACAGTACACCTGAGCCCTTACAGGGAACAGTACACCTCAGCCCTTACAGGGAACAGTATACCTGAGCCCTTACAGAGAATAGTATACCTGAGCCCTTACAGGGAACAGTACACCCGAGCCCTTACAGGGAACAGTACACCTCAGCCCTTACAGGGAACAGTATACCTGAGACCTTACAGGGAACAGTACACCTGAGCCCTTACAGGGAACAGGACACCTCAGCCCTTACAGGGAACAGTACACCTCAGCCCTTACAGAGAATAGTATACCTGAGCCCTTACAGGGAACAGTACACCTCAGCCCTTACAGAGAATAGTATACCTGAGTCCTTACAGGGAACAGTATACCTGAGCCCTTACAGGGAACAGTATACCTGAGACCTTACAGAGAACAGTACACCCGAGCCCTTACAGGGAACAGTATACCTGAGCCCTTACAGGGAACAGTATACCTGAGACCTTACAGGGAACAGTACACCTGAGCCCTTACAGGGAACAGGACACCTCAGCCCTTACAGGGAACAGTACACCTCAGCCCTTACAGAGAATAGTATACCTGAGTCCTTACAGGGAACAGTATACCTGAGCCCTTACAGGGAACAGTATACCTGAGACCTTACAGAGAACAGTACACCTGAGCCCTTACAGGGAACAGTACACCTCAGCCCTTACAGGGAACAGTATACATGAGACCTTACAGAGAACAGTATACCTGAGCCCTTACAGGGAACAGTATACCTGAGCCCTTACAGGGAACAGTACACCTGCAGTTTATTTCATTAAGTACACTTCAAGTAAAGCTCAAATCCAAGTATGTGTACTAGTGGTATACTTTTAAGTGTACTTAAGTATAATTGTGTTTAGTAGAGCTCTGATAAGTACTTACAAAGTAAAGTGAAATTATCCTCCCTGGTTTTTGGTTTAAAATAAGTAGAGTAATAGCACACTAAATAATAAACTGGTTTTTAGTCAGGGAGTCGTGTCCTCTTGTGATCTGGCAGGACCACTGACAGTAACTCCCGTCAAGACTCATCCACGCCGTGATTCACACGGCTTCCTGTCCCCGATCCCTACTCAGCGTTTCCCCATCTCGCCTGTATACTTCATGTTACTCCTACGCTGACGGAGGAAGCATGCAGGGAGGCCGATTCCCCACCACCCAAATGTGCCTATAACCTGCCAGAGACACAGCCACCTGTACGTTGTCCTTCTGGGAGGTATAGGACCACCTGACCGTGAAGTGAAGGGAGCGACAACGTGAATAACGACCACGACACAATGCGGATGCAGCAGTACCATGTGGACGTGTCTGGACATGGGAAACGCTGACCTTGAATTCATATCTGGGACGATCCGGGTCCACCGTCGTTAGGGATTCGCGGTGATGATGGAGAGTTGTGTGATCACTTGTGATGTTTTTGCCCCCCCCCCCCACCCCCCACCCCCCATGAATACACACTTACAGTGTCGGGTCATTGCGACGGCGTTTGGCTCTTTAGTGAGAGCTAGCTGGGAGAGGTGGGTGGCGTTGGCGTCCACCGGCGGGCCGGGAGTGACGAGTGGCTGCACAACACGTCTGAGTGGCTGCCGGACCGAGTAGACCGGCGCGAGCCTAAGTACAGCAGTGAATCACCAGACAGCAGCGGCTCCCCTCTGTGACAATGGAGGCAGGTCCCGATGGGGTGGACGGCGGTCCCGACCAGGACCCAAGCAGCAGCCTCGCTAAAAGCCGTAATTGCTTGGCTGCAAATGGGAAACGTACGAACAATAACGGCGCTACAATTCCCTGTAATGACGGGATTATGTCCTCACAAGGTGCATTTATGCAACGGTTCTCCCTCATCACGGGTCCAGATTGGTGAACAGCGCGTTGTCACAAATGCCCCCCCCCCTCCCCCGTGGCAGTTGTGCTCGTCACCCCTCGTGGCCTTACATGTACTGCCCTGCTCTCGGCGATGCTAGAATAGTCTGTGTGACTTCGGCTGTGTGTATTTTGTGCAAAGTGATCACAGCGCCGGGAGAATGCATACCGGGCATGCCACGGGCCTTATACGAGTAGACCTTGGATCCTGACCTCGCTGCTTACTGGTACCGATGAGTTACTACTTAGAGTAGGTCCGGGGGGGCACACGATGGGACGGGGCAAGTCCAGTAAATCACAGGACTGAGACTGGGGATACTACTCTGCACCTCCGACCCAGCGTAGCCGGTTGCACAGAGGCCTCTCTAAGGTACTGCCAGGAACCGGTCTGCCAGTCACGCTCTCACACGGTGTGTTGGGTAACCGAGCCGTCCTTTTTTTTTAGCGCGCTAGGCTACGGCGGCATTTCTTAACAAGGCACATAATCGTGTAATATTATGCATCTTTTCGCCATAGCGTGTGCTCTTTAAGCGCTTCATTGAGGGGCTGTGGTGAATCTGTTATTGCTTGTCGGCGTTGGCCGCTCGGCGTCCTGGGAGAGGGATTCCCTCCTCTGTCGCTATCTGAGGTTTCCCTTTCTTTCTTTTTGGCTGACAAGGTTTTTTTCCCCGTGGAGTATTTCCTCGTCCGCATGGCGGGTCTAAAGATAGGCCGCGCCGTGCCCGGCATAATGTGATTTTAAACCTCTCCGGGACTGAGTTGCGATTCAGGCCCGTGCAAATAGATTTGAGCTGATTCGACTTGAATCCTCTTGTTAGAATCTGATGAAGCCCTATTTCAGGAATGAGGCCGGGCCGGAGTGAAGCGCTTGGCCGCCAGGCGGGTGTGTCTCAGTAAATCCTTCGGTGTGTTCCTCCCTCCAGCTCTCTCCCGCCGCCCTGCAGAAGTTGAGCTGGTGCCGAGCGTCATTATGAGATGTCGTCTCCCAGTGCCCCCTTTGTGCAAATCAAGTTCGATGACATCCACTTCTACGAGAACTGCGGCGGGGGGAGCTTCGGCAGTGTGTACCGGGCCAGGTGGATCTCCCGGGACAAAGAGGTGGCTGTGAAGAAACTGCTCAAGATCGAAAATGAGGTAGGAGCCGTAATTGCGCAGGCTTTTCATATACTTTTTAATTGTCGGTATAGTAATCATTATAATTGCCTCCCCCCCCTCTCCGTTTGGAGGGGGGTGGGGTGTAGTGACTTCTGCAGCCGTCAGTCATAGTCATTATACTCCCCTCCTCTTTGTGCTCAGAACCGCGCATGTGGTATTGTGCAAAAGGGAGATTATTGCCAAACGAGGGATGGGGTCGGGTCGGGGCCAATTAAAGGACGGGGACGGTTCTTAAAGTGGCCTCGGAAACAAACGAAGGCCTCGCTGTCGCGCAAACGAGAAGAATCTCTGAAATCTCCTCGGGGAAATCCCATCACGTTTAGCCGCCTTTGACAGGATGTGAAGAACGCGAGGCCCAATTTCTTTCGTGACAAGACAAACGACCCCGATACCCGCTCACCGCCAGTCGGTCGTCCGGGCCACACGACTGTTCCGTTGGGAAATGTTGGATGTACTCCTCCCACGCGAAGCCGGCCGTCTCCTTAGCTCGGGTGTTTGGTGGGTTTCTGGTCATTTTAGGGGTGGGTAGACCCTGGGACCCTCTGGGCCTTCGTTTCAGCTGCACTCTTCTTATACCTGCCTTGCACACTGAAACGAACGGCCCGGCAACTCCTCTGGGAAAGCACGCTCTTTCCCGGACTTCCCGAACCGTAAAGAGGAAAGTGGGGTTTTCCGGGTTGACTTGTCTTCTTGTTTGTTCACCGCACAGGCTGAAATCCTCAGTGTCCTCAGCCATCGCAACATCATTCAGTTTTACGGGGCAATCCTCGAGGCGCCCAACTACGGAATCGTCACCGGTAAGTCCTCCAGCGTACAGATCCCCCCCGCATGTTTGTCTAATAAACACCCTGCGACCCAGCCAGCGGTTGCCCAACGCCACTTCTCATATGATTACACCACAACGTGAACTAAACAACCGCCATCTGTTCAGAGGGGTTGTTTGTTTAACGCTGGATTGTGCCGAGGCCTCTATTGAAGCTGCCCGAGAGTTCAGGAAACGCACACGCTGGTGGTAACGTGCTCATTTTTTCCTCTCTCTCTTTTTTTTTTTTTGGTGGTGGTGGTTAGGAAGAATAAAGCAACCAACAACGATTGTGTAACAGCGGGTCCTTGGGTCTACTGACACCTCGCTGATGCACTCGCTTTCGAATAGGAAGGGTGTGTGAGTCGGTCTGCAGCGATGTCATAAGAGGGCTTTGGTTTGTTCTGCAGTTTCATTCGGGTCATTACTAACTCATCTCTTTAGGGCTGGCATGCCGGCTGGGGCTTTGTGCCCTCCTCGCAGTAACAGTGAGGGGAACCCTGTAGTCTACACTGTAGTAAAGACCTCCGAGCAGATTATTTATATTTATATTCCATCTTTTCTCTCCTTTACACAGTCTTTCTATCCCCTCCCTTCTTATGGGGTCAAGTCCTTGTCCAAAGAATCACTGCTGGGTGCTGACATAGTCTGTTCTAAAGATGGGCTGGTTGTGGGTGTCCGGGTAGCGTGGTGGCCTATTCCATTGCCTACCCACATGGGGATCGGCGGTTCGAATCCCCGTGTTACCTCCGGCTTGGTCGAGCGTCCCTACACACACGATTGGCCGTGTCTGCGGGTGGGGAGCCGGATGTGGGTATGTGTCCTGGTCGCTGTACTAGCGCCTCCTCCAGTCGGTCAGGGCGCCTGTTCGGAGGGGGGGGTAACGTGATCCTCCCATGCACTACGTCCCCCTGGTGAAACTCCTCACTGTCAGGTGAAAAGAAGCAGCTGGCGACTCCACATGTATGGGAGGAGGCATGTGGTAGTCTGCAGCCCTCCCCGGATCAGCAGAGCACTCACACACGTTGGCATTTCTCTATATTTCGTGCTCGCTCTACTGACAGGATGAACACTACAGACAGATGGTGGACTCTCTGGTTGTAACGAGGTAGAAACGAGCTGGCGTGGGTATCGATAACAGCCTCTTTCCTTCCGAGAGAGACCGGTATTTCCTGTATGACAGGGCATTTTGCTTTATTTACCCCCGAGATAAGATAGCTGCCGTGCCGAAACGGGTGACTTCACACCTTTTCTGCAATTTTCCGTCTGAGACGCTGTAGTTTTTCCCGTCTGTCTCAACGTTTACAGACAGGTTTCCTCCCTGCGGCTGGTGGTTTGTGATTGTGCTCAGCGGGGGGGGGGGTATCTCTGTTTATCCGAGCAGATTTTTATTAAGTGGAGATAAAGTAATAATTGTTTATGGACGCTGTGGTACAGCACTGCCACATTCATCAGCCGTGTCTATGCATTTCTCCTGTCTGGTCGCACATATCGGGGGGCTGTGATTTCTTCTTTCCTGTAAAACAACATGTACAATAAATGTGTATTCGTCTCTTTTCAGCCAAATGACATGGACTCTGCTGATATATCCTCTGCACCGCTGCACTTTAACAGCTTTTATTTCACCTGTATAAGTCAACCCTTGTGTATGTATATATCTGAAGATTGTTGTGTTGTAGCTGCAACACAACAATCAGCTGAGCTTGCAGCCGAGTGTGAAATGGCCTGGATGAGAGTCAGCACCTCCGAGTCTGAGGCCCTGGTTCTCTACCGGAAAATGGTGGATTGCTCCCTCCGGGTTGGGGATGAGTTGTTGCCTCAAGTGAAGGGGTTCAAGTATCTCGGGGTCTTGTTCACGAGTGAGGGTAGGATGGAGCGGGAGATTTACAGGCGGGTTGGTGCAGCACCAGTAGTAATGTGGGTGTTGTACTGGACCGTTGTGGTGAAGAGGGAGCTGAGCCAGAAGGCAAAGCTCTCAATGTACCAGTCAGTCTTCATTCCAACCCTCACCTATGGTCATGAGCTTTGGGTAGTGACCAAAAGGGTGAGATCTTGGATACAAGCGGCTGAAATGAGTTTCCTCCGTAGGGTGTCTGGGCTCAGCCTTAGAGATAGGGGGAGGAGCTCGGACATCCGGAGGGAGCTCGGAGTAGAGCCGCTGCTCCTTCGCATCGAAAGGAGCCAGTTGAGGTGGTTCGGACATCTGATCAGGATGCCTCCTGGGCGCCTTCCTTTGGAGGTTTACCGGGCATGTCCAACTGGGAGGAGACCCCGGGGTAGACTCAGAACTCGCTGGAGGGACTACATGTCCAGTCTGGCCTGGGAATGCCTTGGGATCCCCCAGGAGGAGCTGGAGGGACTACATGTCCAGTCTGGCCTGGGAACGCCTTGGGATCCCCCAGGAGGAGCTGGAGGGACTACATGTCCAGTCTGGCCTGGGAACGCCTTGGGATCCCCCAGGAGGAGCTGGAGGGCGTTGCTGGGGAGAGGGACGTCTGGAGTGGCCTACTTAGCTTGCTGCCACCGCGACTCGACCCCGGAGGAGCGGCTTTAGAAGAGATGAGATGAGAGATGAGATGTTGTGCTGTAGTGTTGTTATTCTGTTAAGTACACCAAGAGAGCCACCAAACCAGAGTCAAATTCCATGTTTGTGCAAACCTACATGGTCCATAAACATGGTTCTGATTCTTTAACGACGACCGGTACAGCTCACGCGCCTTAAAAGAACGGCGTGAGACGAGATCGGTCGGCTGACCCCACATTTATCGTGCAGGAGTTTCTGTTGTTCTGTTCTCTCGCGATCATGATGGTATCTACAGAACAGAGGGGGAGAGGGGAGGTGCAGTTTATAGAGGAGACATAAGAAGTCACGTTATCTGTGGAATGATTATTCTTATCAGAGGTGCAAAGTACAGAGGGAAATGCTTTTCTCCCCGGCGTGCAGGGGAGGATGATTTTATAGCAATAAAGTGAATCTAGTTGTAATCCTAAATATATATATATACTAAAAGAGCCCCGCTACAGTGTAGCGGTTTGGTTATCCACCCGTCTAAAGCTCCCTCCTCTTCGTCCTGCCAGCTAACCGCCTTCCCCCTGCCCCTAAAACCCCCCCCCCACTCCAACTCCCTCCCCCCAAATGCTCAGAATCATCTGAAATGCCGAGAAAAGTGGTTTTTAGCCATTTTCAGAAAATGCATATTTTGCATAATTATGCATAATTATGCATAATTTTCTGCTATTTTTCTGGTCCTCTCTGGAACAATACCTACCACCTCCAAAAAAAATTAGGATCATACGTGCATTTTTCGCAAAAATGCATATTTTGCATAATGCCAGAAATTTTTTTTTATACAGGTGAAAAAATCAAAGATGCTCAGAATCATCTGAAATGCTGAGAAAAGTGGTTTTTAGCCATTTTTAGAAAAATGCACATTTTGCATATTTATGCATAATCTTAATTTTCTGGGATTTTTCCCCTTACTCTCTGAGACAATACCTACCACCTCCAAAAAGAATTAGGATCATAAGTGCTTTAGCTTTCGGTCCCGCTATCTACACTAACTAACTAACACACACACACACACACACATTACAAAAATATGGGAGTAGATATAGATATATATTTGACCTGGTGGTTTTTACTCTCTGTAGCAATGCGTTGTTCAAGTACACCATCAGGATTGAAATAATCTGTTTTAACGCCCAAGTTTTTACATCGCCAGGCTTTGCTCATAGTAACCTTTAATCACAACACAACATTTAAGCAAATACAGATAAATGTAAAAGTGATATTAGTAAAAAAATCAATGGTAATATTAAAAGTAATGTAAATGTGTTTGTAGTGTTGATTCTCAAGAGTATTGAAATGCTCATTGCATGGGACATTTTTAATGGCCTTTGGTTTATGTTCAGTGGGTTATCCAAAGGAGTTGAACCAAGTGCAACTGGACTTGGTATATATCCGTGAAGACGTTTCGCCTCTCATCCAAGAGGCTTCCTCAGTTCGTGCCTTTCTGACTAGACCAAGCTGGTGGGTTTTGTTATGTAAAACACAGCCATTCCGATCTGGGTGTCTGTGTTTACATGACTGTTCTGCCACAGGAAGGCATGTTAGGAAGCACAAACACCAGTCTTCTCCTGTTCGGGCTGATAGCAGGCGGGCCTTAATTGTTCTAACCTTTCACCTTCATTCAGGATGGGACAGTTTACTTTCTGAGCAGTACCAAGTGCCATGTGAGCTTGTCTTTGTCTCCAGATAAAATACTGATTTACTTTTATCTTTGTCCACATGTGGCCATGCTGCACTGAATGTCACGCACATCTGGCTATAGTATGGCTTTGTACCTGTATGCCCATGAGTGCATGTGTGTGTCTGTGTGCGTGTGTGCATCTGTCTATTCACATATATACATGTTATGAAGACAACTATTAATTCAGGATATGATTTTCGGCTTGTAATTTGTGTGCTGAACACTTTTCTAATGGGAAATTGTTAAAGAGATTTGCAAGAGCCTTCCTGAATATTGTGGTCAACAAGTACTAGAAAGTGTACTCATGCACAAAACATATTTTATATCCATCTATCTATCTATCTATCTATCTATCTATCTATCTATCTATCTATCTATCTATCTATCTATCTATATATATATATATATATATATCAGCACAGATACAAGAAAAAAAGTTTTAATGCAATTTTAATGCATTGCAGGATGGGAATCAGAATCAGAATCATTTTTTTCCTGTATCTGTGTTGATACGCCGCTCCTCATTAGCTGAGCACTTACATCACCATTGACAATTTCGGAAAAAAAAACGCTATATATATATATATATATATATATAAACATAAGAAAACCTACGATTCAGTGCCCCACACCTGGTTTACTGGAGTGCTTAGCACTATACAAAGCCAACCGGACACTAAGCCTTCACCAAGAACTCAATGCGGCAATGGAGAACAACACTAGAGGCCAACTCAAAGACAACCACACAGGTAACCATAAAAATGTGGCATATACCAAGGTGATGCACTATCCCCACTGCTGTTCTGCATAGACCTGAACCCCCTCAGTCAGATCATCACAAAGACTGGATATGGATACAGGTCCAGACGTGGAGTTACCATCAGCCATCTCCTGTATATGGTTGACATCAAGCCGTATGCCAGGAATGAGTGAGATATTGACTCGCTGATCCACCTCACTAGGATCTACAGGGATGACATCGGGATGTCATTCGAACTGGACAAGTCCGGTCAAATGGTGGCAAAAAGAGGAAAGGTGGTGAGCAATGAAGAGGTTGAATGACCACATGGCAGGATAACAGACATAAAGGACAGCTACAAGTACCTGGGTATTCCACAGGCAACCAACAGGCCTTTCAGTGTTCGCTTTTCCAGTTAGCATCTTACACCCTGCTACTAAGTGCTGGACTGTCTCAGGGGCATCTTCGCCCAGCCTGCATCTTGGGTCTTGTCTGTGGTAGACCCCTGCCTCAACTGATCTGGTGCTGAGTGCCTTTTCTTGTGCTGCTATGATCAGAGCATCTGTGATGTCCTTCAGTCCAGGCTTTTCTAACCCTTTTATTTTTTTTTAAAAAAGGGGTGGGCAGCATGATGGGCCAGTGGTTAGCACTGTTGTCTCACAGCAAGAAGGTCCTGGGTTCGAACCCCAGGCTTTGCCAGATCCTTTCTGTGTGGTGTTAGCATGTTCTCTCCATGCACCTGTGTGGGTTTCCTTCGAGTGCTCCAGTTTCCTCCCATCATCAAAAGACATGCATGTTAGGTTAATACTCCTGTCTTTGCCCCTGACCAGGGCATGGCAAGAAGAGCTGGAGTTGGTCTCCCAGGCGGCTGCACGGCGGCTGCCCACAGCTTCCAGTGTGTGTGTTGGGATGGGTTAAATGCAGAGGATGAATTTCTTCACAGGTATTAATAAAGTACATCTTATCACTGGTAGGATTTCTCGATATTAGCCACGTCTTCTATCTGTTGATGGTACATCCCATGGAGGGGCTTAGTCTTCCATGATACCTCCACTTCTTCTTCTTCCTCCCCACTCTCTGTCTTCTGCTGCCTGAGGTACTCACGCAACAATTCATCCTGGGGGGCCCTTCTACCGATGTACTCATGGATGTTCCTTGTTTCATCCTGGATAATGGCTCTGACACTCACCAACCCTCGGCCCCCATCTTTTTGCTTATCGTACAGTCTCAGGCTGTTAGACTTTGGGTGGAATCCTCCATGTATTGTGAGGAGTTTCCGTGTCCTGATATCTGTGGCCTTTACCCCCTGCTTTGGCCAGCTTATTATTCCATCTGGGTATCTGATGACTGGTAGGCCATATGTGTTGATGGCTTGGATCTTATTCTTCCCATTAAGCTGGCTCATCAGGACCTGCCTCACTCTCTGGAGGTAGTTGGCTGTAGCTGACTTTCTTGCTGCCTCCTCATAGTTTCCATTTGCCTGTGGAATACCCAGGTACTTGTAACTGTCCTGTATGTATATTATCCTGCCAACTGGTAATTAAAACCCTTTAGTCCTCACCAACTTTCCTCTTTTTGCCACCATTTGACCGCACTTGTCCAGTCCGAATGACATCCCGATGTCATTGGTGTAAATCCTGGTAACGTGGATCAGCGAGTCAATATCTCGCTCATTCCTCACACACAGCTTGATGTCATCCATGTATAGGAGGTGGCTGATGGTAACTCCACTTCTGAACCTTTATTTATATCCACACTTAGTGATGATCTGACTGAGGGGGTTCAGACCTCTGCAGAACAGCAGCGGGGATAGTGCATCACCTTGGTATATGCCACATTTGATGTTTATCTGTGTGATTGTATTTGAGTTGGCTTCTACTGTTGTTTTCCACTGCCGCATTGAGTTCTTACTCCAGTAATCATGTGTGGGGCACTGAATCGTAGGTTTTCTTGTAGTCAGTCCAGACTGTGTTCAGGTTGGTCTGTCTGGTCTTAGAGTCTCGGGTGACTGCTCTGTCAACAAGTAGCTGATGCTTTGACCCTCTGGTGTTGTTCCCATTTCTTTTCTGAGTTTCGCTCCTGTATTGATTTGTGTGCCCATTCAGCTTAGCTGCTATGATGCCTGACACGATCTTCCATGTTTTGGAGAGGCAAGTTATCGGCCGGTAGTTTGAAGCCGTTATACTACTTCCAGACTGATTCAGAAGCAGCCAGTGGCTCAATGCTCGAACATCAATAGAAGGATGCTACTGTCACAACTTGACATGGAGAGGCTCCAACAGGATGACTATATAAGTCAGCACCCTGAAATGCCATGACAGCTGAAGCTACTGAGGTTCAAATGAGAATCATGGCCAGACTAAATACAGTCAATCCTCGGGCTCGGCTTCCACAACTCAGTGACAAAGTACCATCACAAAGCCTGCTTGCAGATGTGAACACAGCCTGACGCAGTGTCTTGAGACTGCCACCATAACAGAGATCAACGAGCTCGTATATGCGACTGCAACCGAAATCCTGGATATGTTTGGGTACAGGATTAAAGAATATAGGCACCAACGGTACTCTCCGTGGAAGAGAAGGCTGGAAGCCAAGAGCAAAGCAGCACGGAGAGCTGTTAGTCAGTTAACAGAGGTGCAGGAATGTGTGACGAAAGACAGGCCCTGGTTGAAGAAGTACAGCAAGACATCCATAAGTGAGGCCCTGGAAACCGCCAAATGCAGTTTATATATATATATATATATATATATATATATATATATACATATATATATGTATATATATATATTCAGTGAGTCAAGTAAATTCTTTATGAGACAGTACAAGCCTGTTTCATGCCATAGGCAATCATCAGCTGTCAATAAAGCTACACAGGAAAGAACCTATCAACTGCCTCGTCAGGCACATCACGTACACAACGTCCAGTGGGGAAGGGAGAGGTGCGACATTCAAAACCATGTGATCGCTAACGGTTCAGTGTGGGTGTGTGTGTGTTGGGGGGTTTTGGTATTTGTCTGTTGTCATGAGTTATTTATAATTACAAAATAGGTGCTTATATCTATGTCTGCAACTCATTCCTGTTATTCAATGTGGACATTTCTGGCTTGCAAATGATAAAATATTGTTTCGTTAGACATAGGTTGCAGATTTTATTACTGATTGAATGGATATGCTTTGTTCTTTGAGAGGACTTCCCAGGTGGTAGAATAATTAATGTTTCTGTCTGCCAATGACCAAATATAACGGCTTAAAGATGTGACGTTCTTTAAATGGTTGTTTCTAAAGCTACACGTGTGCATTAAACCTCTTTAAATATATATATATATATATATTTTTTGGGCATCCTCCTGTAGGAGGATTTGGGTTGTTAAGCCGTGTTAGTGTTTCCTTAAAGCATGGGGATAAATGAGATCACCCACTGTGACTCGTCAATGACAAGAGTCATCTGCAAACGAGATGCCGTCAGCTTGCCTCCATTAGTCTCCTGGCACAAGTTCAGTTTCAGCTGGTCTCACATTATTCCCTCACATTTCGTGCTGTTGTGTAAAAGGTAACGCCGCAGCAGTAACGCTTTGTCTCCAGAGGGGTGAAGGTATACTTTACTCTGGGAATTCAACGAAACAGCATTTGCAAATAACTGATCTATTTTCTTACGATGTGGCGTCATCGGATGCGTCGCAGTATCCCAACTCACCGTCTGTTTTTCCTTGCAGAGTATGCAAGCGGGGGGTCGCTGTATGACTATCTGTCCAGCGATGAGAGTGAGGGCATAGACATGGGACAGGTCATGACATGGGCCAAGGAGATCGCCAAAGGTAAAGTGGACATACGCTGAGATCCGCTTTCATTTATACGACTGTTTTTCTTTTGGATTTATTTAACTTGATGATAGCAGCAGACCGGCAGACATCAGTCGTGTGTACGTCAATATAACAATCTTTTGAGCCTTTTCCGGGCTCTTATTTAGAGCAGACTTCAAAATGTGTTGCCCGTGGCGGCGTTGATTTAATATTCAGGGGCACTTTTTTTCCACAGCATTTCACTTTAAGAGTAAAGCAGCTACTTTATTTATTTCCTCTTCTTTTAGCCGGTTAGCAACCTCCACATTTCATATCTCTTCACATTAAGGCCGCGCGGTGTCTCTCCCAGCTCATTGTCATTCTTGGCCATATTTCCAAGAAGGACTGGTCCCACTTGGAACGTGTATGGGTAGAGCAGAGGTTCCCACGTGGTGTGCCGTGAGGCAAGTCCAGGCGTGCCGTGGGATTTTGTGAAACCATACATTATTATTGCAGTATACAACGAAAAATTATTAATGCCTACCAACATGTGGATCGCTGGTTTGAATCCCCGTGTTACCTCCAGCTTGGTTGGGTGCCCCTACAGACAAAATTGGACGTGTCTGCGGGTGGGAAGCCGGATGTGGGTATGTGTCCTGGTCGCTGCACTAGCGCCTCCTCTGGTCGGTCAGGGTGCCTGTTCGGGGGGGAGGGGGAACTGCATGATCCTCCCACGCGCTACGTCCCCCTGGTGAAACTCCTCACTGTCAGGTGAGAAGAAGTGGCTGGCGACTCCACATGTATGGGAGGAGGCATGTGGTAGTCTGCAGCCCTCCCCGGATCGGCAGAGGGGGCGGAGCAGAGACCGGGACGGCTCGGAAGAGTGGGGTAATTGGCCGGATACAACTGGGGGGGGGGGAGATAAAAAAAAAGTTATTACTGAATTTTTAATTTCCTGTCAGTATTTTGTACACACTCATTTCCCCATACAGAGACAAATTATCCCCCTAAAAAATAATTTCTTTAAAAACCTTCCGTCAAAGGGAACCCGAGGGTTAGAGGACGCACGTCTTTTCCGTCTGCTTCATCAGCGCCCCACAGCGTACGTGTAGGTGATGGGCTTCTGGGTGCAGGGGTGGAGGGATGTGGACTGTTGACATCGGTCTGGATTCTCATGAGGAAACCGTCTCTGTCTCCCCGTCAGGAATGCACTACTTGCACTCAGAGGCCCCCATCAAGGTCATCCACCGAGACCTGAAGTCCAGGAACGGTAACGGACCACGCTCTTCCGCATGGCTTTTTCTTCCTCTCTGCTTTGTCAGAAATAAAACCCTTGGATTTTATGTTTATTTGTGTTGTAATTATTTAAGAAAACAACCGTACACTGACTTAATGGAGTATCTAAATGTCTTTCCTAACACTGTTCCCCCCCCCCCATTTTTTTTTGCAGTTGTCATAACAGCTGATAAAGTTCTTAAGGTAGGTTGAATACGTTTTGACCATCGTATCTTTCCACTTTCCACAGGGCGGCCCGGTGGCGCACTGGTTAGCGCGGTCGTCTCACAGCAAGAAGGTCCTGGGTTCGAACCCCCGGGGTAGTCCAACCTTGGGGGTCGTCCCGGGTCGTCCTCTGTGTGGAGTTTGCATGTTCTCCCCGTGTCTGTGTGGGTTTCCTCCGGGGGCTCCGGTTTCCTCCCACAGTCCAAAGACGTGTAGGTCAGGTGACTCGGCCGTACTAAATTGTCCCTGGATGTGAATGTGTGTCAGACCTGTGATGGACTGGCGGTCTGTCCAGGCTGTCTCCCCGCCTGCCGCCCAGTGACTGCCGGGGTAGGCTTCAGCATCCCCGCAACCCTTACTGGGATAAGCGGCTTGGATAATGGAAGGGAATCTTCCCGCTTTTCCGTGCTGGTTACGACAGAAATGTGCAACGTGACGTGTAAGTCAAAGTCATGCCTTGCAGAGCAGGATCAGCTCCATCTAAGGCTGCCATTTTGCCATTTAGAAAATTAACTTTAATATGTAGTATTTGTCAGGGACGTAGCTCCAAATAATATAATTTGATAAGTGGAACGTCACTTATGAATCTATAGAAAACAACAATCCTGTTTGCGCTGGGATGAAGGATTTATGGACCAGTAGTCTTGGAGGGGGCCGCACGGTGGCTCAGTGGTTAGCGCGGTCACCTCAAAGCAAGAAGGTCCTGGGTTCGAGTCCCGGGGTAGTCCAACCTTGGGGGTCGTCCCGGGTCGTCCTCTGTGTGGAGTTTGCATGTTCTCCCCGTGTCTGTGTGGGTTTCCTCCGGGGACTCCGGTTTCCTCCCACAGTCCAAAGACATGTAGGTCAGGTGAACCGGCCATACTGAATTGTCCCTAGTTGTGAATGTGTGTGTGTGTGTGTGTGTGTGTGGGGGGGGGGGCCTGTGATGGGCTGGCAGGCCTGTCCAAGGTATCTCCCCACCTGCCGCCCAATGACTGCTGGGATAGGCTCCAGCATCCCGCGACCCGGATTGGGCTAAGTGGCTTGGATTGATGGGTGGATGGATGGTTGGGCGGATGGATGGATGGATTGATGGATGGATAGATGGTTGGGCGGATGGATGGATGGATTGATGGATGGATGGTCTAGGAGGGAAGAACTGGAGAGCGACGGTGAGCTTACTGAAAAGCAAGAACACCTGTTTTAAAGCTTCACAGAACTCGAAATTCCCATTTGACGCCATAAAACATAATTAAGACAAATTAATAAAAGCCCTCGCCGTTTTCCAACGGTCGTGTCATATTCTCTCACCGACTCCTAAAAGAATTATTTTACGGGGTTGTTTAAATCAGAGTGTGCAGGGAAAACGGATGCAGAGAAAAAGTTTCAATGTGATGCAACACAAAATGTCTTGAAAATGGACACTGGGGTCGGGCCAAAGCGAGTTTGAGAGAACTTTCTTCGTTTCACATCCGTGTCTGAGTTTACTGGGATTCATATCAGTTCAGATGTGAAGCGTAAGCCTGCTGGGGGTCCAGAGAGGGTCTTTTTTAAGAGGTTTGCTGGAATCGGATGTGCACCGAGGTCTCTCAGCAGCGACCGCTCGTCTTTCCGCGGCTTACGAGACTCGTCCAGGTATATTTGCACATTATGGATTTATTTTCCAGCACTTTGGTAAAGGGGGCTGTGCAAAACAGCAGCCCTGAACAGAACGGCCCACTCTTCACCTGTGCGGACACAAGAGGGCAGTGGCTAACTTAGCATGCACGAGGAAGCACCGGCGGCACCGCGGGAAGGCCCAAGTGCAGGTGGTGGAGGGAAAAGCAGGTTAACTGATGGGTGAATGATGCAGAAATATCACGAGAGAAAATCATAGGACACTAAGGCAGCAGCAGGAGCCGGCTGCAACCCGTTGGCTGGCGATAATCTGTTTGTTTGTTATTTTTTTTACTTTGTCTACAGAACTAATGTTAAAAAAAGGGGCCCACCGACTCTTTAGCTCTTATTTAATAATAATAATCTTCGAGGACTTGTAGGCATGACAGATGTCCGGTAGGACAATGAGATGTGCAAGCTGAATTAAGCGCAGCGTGTCCACAACTTGAATATATTCGAGAGACGACACGCACGGTTATGTTCCTTTACCTCAGCTCAAGTGATGAAAATGAGAACCAAGCAGACCTGCATGGTGGGATCGTCATGTGGTGCGAGCAGCTCGCCGTCAACTCATCTATTTGATTTCCCATTTCCAGCACTGTATTCAACATCCATCCATCCATCCATTATCTGAACCGCGTATCCTGCTGTCAGGGTGGCGGGGATGCTGGAGCCTATCCCAGCAGTCACTGGGCGGCAGGTGGGGAGACACCCTGGACAGGCCGCCAGGCCATCACAGGGCCCCACACACACACACATTCACACTTAGGGACAATTCAGTACAGCCGATTCACCTGACCTACATGTCTTTGGACTGTGGGGGGAAACCGGAGCCCCCAGAGGAAACCCACACAGACACGGGGAGAACACGCAAACTCCACACAGAGTACAACCCAGGACAACCCACTAAGGTGGGACTACCCCAGGGCTCAAACCCAGGACCTTCTTGCTTTGAGGCGACCATGCTAACCACTGCACCACCGTGCCGCCTGTATTCAACAACATCAGCTAGAAAAATTATAATATTGTGTAAATGCACGCGTTAGTGTACATAATTTTGGACTTCCTTGGGGGGTTTCAGTGTCGAAAATGTTGCAGACTATATCGCTGGTTCGATTATCACGTTATATATTTTTAACTTGTCTTTTGAAACCGTGCCACGTACCAGGTTGTATGGCTTCATTTCAAGACTGCAGATGCGGTCTCCAAAATAATTAAAGATTCGGGTTCTGTGAGAAGCCCATGTCTCGTCTTTGCCGTGTCTCACTTCAGATCTGTGATTTTGGGGCGTCCAAGTTCCTGTTCCACACAACACACATGTCTCTGGTGGGGACGTTCCCGTGGATGGCGCCAGAGGTGATCCAGAGCCTGCCTGTGTCCGAGACGTGCGACACCTATTCCTACGGCGTGGTGAGTGACGGGGACACCCGGGAGACGATCCTGGGCCTCGTATGAGTCACAGCTGTACACATCCCTGTCTCCCGACGACCCGGATCCCACACAGTCCCAGACTGTGTCCCGATGATATCAATCTATGCATGTCAGACAACTTTTTTACAACTGAACAAAGACAAGACGGAAATACTGGTTTCTGGTGCAAAGACTCGGAGACAGAGAACGGCGGCTCATCTCAGCCGTCTGTCTCTGGAGTGCAAAAGCGAAGCTAGAAATCTGGGTGTAATCTTAAGACGGTGATCTGAATTTCAAGAGCCACATCAACCATCTCACCAGATCAGCCTTCCACCATCTTAAACACATTTCCAAACTACCAGACTGAGAAATTAATCCGTGCTTTCATAACAAGTAGACCAGACTACTCACCGGCCTCCCGAAACCAGTTGTGCGCCAACTACAGTTAATCCAAAATGTGGCAGCACGTGTTCTCCCTGGAGCTAAAAAGTAGTGTAACGCGATGGACGAGAAGACACGCTGGCCGCTGGCCGGCGGGTCTGACCCTTTAGTCGAGCGGTTAGCGATGTTCGCTTCCCGGCCGCGGCAGCTCCTGTGGTTGCGTTGCCCCCCCCGAATTCGCTACAGTATGAACCCATTACACCCGTTCTTACACCTCTGCACTGTCTCCCCGTCAAAACTAGAACCGATTTTAAAATTCTGATAGCTGTAAACAAAGTGCTAAATGACCTCACACCACACAATATAAAAGATATGCTAACTAGCACAAACCAGCAGGAACTCTCAGGTCCGGGGGCGTCCGGGTAGCATAGCGGTCTATTCCGTTGCCTACCAACATGGGGCTCGTCGGTTTGAATCCCCGGGTGGAAAGCCGGATGTGGGTATGTGTCCTGGTTGCTGCACTAGCGCCTCCTCTGGTCGGCTGGGGCGCCTGTTCGGGGGAGGGGGGACTGGGGGGAATAGCGTGATCCTCCCACGTGCTACGTCCCCCCGGTGAAACTCCTCACTGTCAGGGGAAAAGAAGCGGCTGGCGACTCCACATGTATGGGAGGAGGCATGTGGTAGTCTGCAGCCCTCCCCGGATAGGCAGAGGTGGTGGGGCAGCAACAGGGACAGCTCGGAAGAGTGGGGTAATTGGCCGAGTACATCCGGGGAGAAAAGGGGGAGGGGCCATAAAAAAGAACTGTCGGGTCCGATGGCGCTGGTCTTTTAACATCCCTCGTGCGGGTCTAGAGCAGACGAAGCTGCATTTTGTATTTACGCCCCAAGTAGACGGACCGCCCTGCCTGAGGACCTGAGAGAGGCCCCCACACTGGACACACTGAAAAGCAGGTTAAAAACCTTCCTATTAAAACAGCCTACGAGTAAGTTGTTAGTGTGTGTGTTTTATATATTTTGTTATCTTTATTTATTCTGCTCTGATTGGTGTTTATGGCACCGTTACTTATTTCACTAACTCAGTTTTAAACTTGTCTGTACTTTTATAAAACTCGTCTGTACTTTTTATGTGGGGGGGAGGGGCATTTTATTGCTTTATTGCGTGGAGCACTTTGTGTTACATTTGTTTGTATGAAAAGTGCCACACCAATAAAGTCTGATTATTCGCCCCGTTCACACTTGGTTTTAAAAGGCGTTCTGGGCGATGGGCTCACCAGTGGACAGCGAGACACACCGCCGTTTACACCCGTGTCTGTCACGCGTCTACAAATGCGTCCTGCCGATCACAGATTTTGTTACGAAGAAGAAGAAGACGAAGGGTTACTGTTACGTCACTTCCGCTACCAGGTCAAAGGGCGTCAGTCAAGCGCCAGATTTGCCTACTAATGTTTGAAGATGTTTACAGCACTAATGTACATGTACGGACTGTTCCAGCTGCTGAGGCTGGCAGGACCGATTCTTCTGCCCAGATGGAGGTTAGGCGTCTCGTTTCACCTGTACTCCACCCACCTACACCCCCCTCTCCATTTTTTCGAAAGGTGGCGCGCTGTTATCGTAACAGCCACCACGTCCTGCATTGATGACGTGTTTCCTGTTAGGGCTCGTCGGGGACGCATCAGGACGCGTTAGCGTTCACACTACAAAAGGTATGTGGTCAGATGCGTCCCGGACCACCTCGCCAAGCGGTTTGAGTAACCGGGTCACAACACGTTTCGGTGGTCGTTTACACTTGTTTAGCGCCGTCCCCTCGTGATCCGATCGCAAAAAAAAAAAAAAAAACGCATTTTAAAACCAAGTGTAAACGGGGTGATCGATTGGTTAAAAAAAAAAAAAAAAAAAGGATTTGGGTTTACCGAAGTAGTCGGAACCCAAAATGTTAACGGTTCGGTTCGAGAGGACCGAACGCGCTTCATTCGAGACCCGGGTGATCCTCTCATTGCGTTATTTTAGGGCTGGAATTGCACCACTTTCTGATCTTGCAAACTGCCATCGCCGAGAAAATGAACTGTCAGTCAGCTGGCGCTCCCTCGGCGCGGCGGAAAGGACAGACGTTCAGAAATGACATTTTCAGTCTTGCACGTGCTCGCTGGCTGAAGTGAACTACAGGAGGGCTTCTGACCTTTGCAGAGGCGCTGCCTCTTAGGGAGTCACGGCATTTTTGTCACTCTCGGATTCCTGTGAGTGGCTGTCTACATTTATTATATATTTTTAATAATATATATATATATTTATTAATCCCCGTGGGGGGGGGGGAATTCTTCCTTTGCATTTAACCCATCCTAGCCTAGCGCCCGGGGACCAACTCCAGGTGGTCTCACCAGGCCTCGGTCAGGGGCACAGACGGGAGTACTGACCCTAACATGCATGTCTGTCTGATGGTGGGGGGGAACCCACCGCAGACACGGGGAGAACATGCAAACTCCGCACAGAGGACGACCTGGGGTGACCCCCCCACCCCACGGTTGGACAACCCCGGGGTTCGAACCCAGGACCTTCTTACTGTGAGGCGGCAGCGCTAACTGCTGGGGCCACCGTGCCTCGTTTGGAGGGTCTGAAAGTGTAATCTATTTCAGATTACTATTCATGTAATCAGTTTCACATTACTGATTACATGTTACACATGCCCCACACCATTACAATCGTTCAGGGTTGTATTCTGTAAATTGTGTTTTATTCTGAACACACAACATCCATTGCACGTCTGTCCGTCTTGGGACGGAGGTCCCTCCTCTGTTGCGCCCCCCTGAGGTTTCTCCCTGTTAGGGTCCTTATCCGATGCGAGGGTCTACTGACAGGATGCTGTGGACTTCACAGCACTTTTACAACTTAAAATTAATGTTACCGGTCAGGGATGGAAAACTCATTTTACTAATCTGAACCTGTTGGACGACCTTACTTGCAGAATCCACAGAGCAGTTACAAGTGGAAAGGGTTAATTGTTCTACCCCCCCCCCCCCACCACTCTTCTGAGCCGTCCCCGGTCGCTGCTCCACCCCCCTGCCGATCCAGGGAGGGCTGCAGACTACCACATGCCTCCTCCCATACATGTGGAGTCACCAGCCGCTTCTTTTCACCTGACAGTGAGGAGTTTCACCAGGGGGACGTAGCACGTGGGAGGATCACGCTATTCCCCCCAGTTCCCCCTCCCCCCTGAACAGGCGCCCCAACCGACCAGAGGAGGCGCTAGTGCAGCGACCAGCACACACGCCCACACCCGGCTTCCCACCTGCAGACACGGCCAATTGTGTCTGTAGGGACGCCCGACCAAGCCGGAGGTAACACGGGGACTCGAACCGGCGACCCCCATGTTGGTAGGCAACAGAACAGACCACTACACTACCTGGACGCCCCCGGGTTCATTCTTAAAGTGCTCATGTCTCTCACACTGAAACACTATTGAATCATCAATAGTGCAGTTTCAAATGCGTCATTTTACATCACGGCGTAACCACATGTTCATCATTTCTGATGAAAAGGGACTTTTTCAAACTCACATTTCCATTTAACCACTTCCACTTGTTGCATAATCCAGCCAGTTGACAGATGAGTTTTCCCCCTGGTGTGGATACCGTGATTTTTAACTACAGGGCAACACGTTCATCGTAACTTGATTAGTGGTATTTCTGGTGTGCCTGTGCACTCGCATTTGTCTGAGTGTGGTTCCCCTCCCCCTTTTTTTCTCCGAATTGTACTTTGGCCAATGACCCCACTCTTCCGAGCCGTCCCGGTCTCTGCTCCACCCCCTCTGCTGACCCGGGGAGGGCTGCAGACTACCACATGCCTCCTCCCATACATGTGGAGTCACCAGCCGCTTCTTTTCCCCTGGCAGTGAGGAGTTTCACCAGGGGGACGTAGCACGTGGGAGGATCACGCTATTCCACCCAGTTCCCCCTCCCCCCTAAACAGGCGCCCCGACCGACCAGAGGAGGCGCCAGTGCAGCGACCAGGACACATACCCACATCCGGCTTCCCACCCGCAGACACGGCCAGTTGTGTCTGTAGGGACGCCCGATCGAGCCGGAGGCAACACGGGGATTCGAACCGGCGATCCCCGTGTTGGTAGGCAACGGAATAGACCGCCACGCCACCCGGACGCCCCGTCTGTGCATGGTTTTGATTATATTTGTCCTTATTTCTCTGCGGTGATGAAGAAGGCGTAAAGTCGTGAGTGACAGAGTCTATGGGCATTCGAGCGCCTGACTCGTGAGCGCCATCACCAGCCCGGGGACACACAACAGGCTCCGGAGGCTAGCCAGTATCTGGGCCACTATCTTGTGAATTTAAGCTATTTACAAACTAGTTAAACACCATCCAAGAGACGCCTCTGGTAAGAAAACTGCAGCGCCGTGCTTCACGGCAGCGTGGCGCTGCAGCAGCTTCCTGTCATGAGGCTTCACGCGTCTCTGTTAAACGCCACCCTGTCAAAGTCGGGCGTTTTCACATTAATCTCCTTTGTGGTTTGTTTTCCAGCGGGTCTCTTGAGAATTCAGCTGAAATGGTTTTGCTTCCCAGTTGTGGCTCCTCAGTCTCGCCACCAGGCCCCCCGCCGCAGCAGACCCGGCTTCTTCTGAATGGCTTTTAGCCCGTTATCCTCGCTAGGCTATTATCCGAAACGACTGGTTGGACTAATTTGTATATTCCGGCCGGGCTTCAAGAGCGATTGCCAAGTATCTTCGTTTCGAAATGCCAAGATATACTGGCAGGTCAACAAAACAGTAATAACAGAAAATCAGTCTTTGGTTTTGATGCACAAATGAAGTAAAAGTACTGTTCTGCTGTGAGCTAACAGTGTTCCCTTCTCACCATCACCTCCACAACGGGTAGACCGAGCCTGTATACCTGTATACATCTGCATATGGCTGTATGTGTACCTATATATATATACATCTAGTACTACAGTTCCGCTATTTATTTATTTATTTGCCCCCCCCTTCTCTCCAATTGTACTTGACCAATTACCCCACCCCGAGCCGTCCCGGTCGCTGCTCCACCCACTCTGCCGATCCGGAGAGGGCTGCAGACTACCACATGCCTCCTCCCATACATGTGGAGTCACCAGCTGCTTCTTTTCCCCTGACCGTGAGGCGTTTCACCAGGGGGACGTAGCGCGTGGGAGGATCACACCATTCCCCCCAGTTCCCCCCCCCCGAACAGGCGCCCTGACCGACCAGAGGAGGCGCTAGTGCAGCGACCAGGACACATACCCACATCTGGCCTCCCACCCGCAGACACATACGGCCAATTATGTCTGTAGGGACGCCCGACCAAGCCGGAGGTAACATGGGGATTCGAACCAGCGATCCCTGTGCTGGTATGCAACAGAATAGACCGCCACGCCATCTGGACGCCCCTGGGAACAGTTCGGTTACTTTTTTATGAACTCTCGGTGCTCTCAGAGTTCATAAAAACGGAGTTTTATAAGAAAGCAATGTTTTCGTTTGACTCATTTTTTCAGTGACTGGCCCTGAGGAGTTGAGGAGGTGAGGAGGCCGTTGTTGTGTAGTGTGTTGCGAGTACAACTTTTTGTCTGTTGTGTCAGGTTCTGTGGGAGATGCTGACACGTGAGATACCGTTCAAGGGTCTGGAAGGATTACAAGTGGCCTGGCTTGTGGTGGAGAAAAACGAGGTAGTGTATGGCTCCCCTCTCCAATGCACACAGCATCACCCGGGTAATGACAAAAATGACCACCATAGCGATCATGCACTAGCTAGATGAACCCCTCATGCACAGGCAGGCCGAGTGCCATATTGTCACGCCGCACGCTGAATTGTGAAACACACGCTGTCACGGGTAGTGCAGCATTCACTTCCTCAATCTGCACGTGGCTGTGTGATTTCGTTTCAGAGGTTAACCGTTCCCAGCTGCTGTCCTGCCAGCTTTGCCGACCTCATGAGGAAATGCTGGACAACCGAGCCCAAGGTGAGAAGCCGTCTCGGGTCAACCGAGCAACCCCAAGCGGCGTGATCAAAACACGCTTTCGTCTGAAGGAGATGTACGGTCGAGCAAATGGCGGCCTGTTTTTTTTTCTTCCTCTCGTAGGAACGGCCCATGTTCAAGCAAATCCTCTCTACTTTGGAGTCCATGTCTAATGACAGCCAACTTCCCCAACAGTGCAATTCCTTCTTACACAACAAGGCTGAATGGAGGTAATGTGATCACCCATCCTTCAGGCCCGACATTTTTTTTTTTTTTTGAACATACTTCTTAAGCTCAGAGGAAATTTGTAACTCTGCCAAAGAAAGACATGGAAGTCGAGTTGACGGGGGCCACAGAATACTAAAAGGGACTTGAGTGTGCATATAGATCCTTAATAATGACACTGATAGCTACATAAAGGCAGGAAAAACTCCAAAGAATCACCCATCTGGATATACTTCCTCCCTTTACCCGTAAGGCCCTAAAAATAATCACCATCTTTTTCATGTAGAAGTGTTTAATTGGCCCGTATGAGCAGCTGGAGGTCTGGTGATGTTCAGCACAGCCTGAGTCTCAGCTGTTACTTTATTCTCTCTCTCTCTCCCTCTCTCTCTCCCTCTCTCTCTCTCTCTCCCTCCGTGGGTCTCCTTTGTGCCGAGGCTTTCCTCAGAACTCTTCTAACGTTAGCATCATGTCCAGCCATCTGCACGGGGAACATATATATGAGCACCAGAAAAGTGGGAATCATAACATGTGTGACACACAGAGGCACTTGTTTCTTTTTTTTTTTAGCCCAGAAGGTTTTCGAGGCTGATATCATACCATTAGTCAGTGGGAAGAGAAATGTGATTAAAGGGTGAGTTTTAAAGGATGAGTTTGGTTTACGACAGTCCCAGGGCAGACAGATGTTGTATTAACCCCGGGACCCGGGGGGGTTATGTTGTGGTTTGTCATTACTCGGCTCAGGTAGTAGAAGCCATGTGCTTGTCAGGTGTAGATGCACCGTGTGCGCATGGGCACAGTTTAAATGTATGGCGATAGCGCAGAAAGCTCTCGAGTGAGCAGCTGTCACTGCAGCTGATTTCACCGGCTTGGTCGTGTGCATTCGTACTAAATGTGCCCATTATAACTCAGCCGGCATCGAGCACTCATATAACTGTGTACCGAACCTGGAAGGGAAATTCTGCTCTGAAAGTGCCACAGACAGGTCAAGTTCAGAGTCAGATAGCCCAGAGTAGCACCCCTCAAGCTGGCGTGGATTCAATGTCTTGTTCAAGGGCACTTCCGGAAGGTGGATGCTTGCCGAGACACAAGCTCTAACCCTATTTCTTAGGACGAAGGGTTATGCTGTGCCTTCTTAACTTGTCTTAATGTATGCTACATGTAGTATTAAAGGATAATTCTATTTTTTTACAACTTGGATCTTATTTTTGCCATCATGCTTATCAGTTATGAGAACGCTTTATTCACCAACTTCATCGTCGAGATTTTGGTCAATGGACCACCGCTGGGCACCTTGCATCTCATGGAGCATCAGAACACGTGACAGATATGTGTCAACAAGTCCAATTTCAAACAGCTAGTAGAACCACACATTTTTAAGTGAAATCAAACATGCAAGTTGGAAGTTACTACCCAAAATATCCAATATTGTCAATGGTCACTTACAATGTTGAGCTACTTCCTGGTTCGACTTGCAGGAATGACCTTCAGAGCCGATCCTTGATGTAATCCCACCTCCACCTTGAACCCATTTGTCATCCCTGCTGCACACCTCATCACTGTCACACTGCGCTCATACATATCCTGCACCACTCCTACACACTTCTCTGCCACTCTCGGCTTCCTCATACAATACCACACCTCCTCTCTCGGAACCCTGTCATATGCTTTCTCTAAATCCACAAAGACACAATGTGACTCCTTCTGGCCTTCTCTATACTTCTCCATCAATATTCTCAAAGCAAACATCACATCTGTGGTGCTCTTTCATGGTCTGAAACCATATTGCTGCTTGCTGATCGTCACCTCTCCTCCTAACCTAGCTTCTATTACTCTTTCCCAAATCTTCATGTTGTGGCTGATCAACTTTATACCTCTGTAGTTGCTACAGTTCTGCACATCACCCTTGTTCTTGAAAATCGGTACCAGTATGCTTCTTCTCCACTCCTCAGGCATCCCCTCACTTTCCAAGATTGTGTTTAACAATCTAGTTAAAAACTCCACTGCCATCTCTCCTAAACACCTCCATACCTCCACAGGTATGCCATCTGGACCAACTTCCTTTCCACTCTTCATCCTCTTCATAGCTGCCCTCACTTCCTCCTTGCTAATCCACCACACATCCAGATTCACTATCCCCACATCATCCAACCTTCTCTCTCTCTCATTTTCTTCATTCATCAGCCCCTCAAAGTATTCCTTCCCCCTTCTCAACACACCCCCTCGCTTGTCAGCACATTTCCATCTCTATCCTTCATCACCCTAACCTGCTGCACATCCTTCCCAGCTTGGTCCATCTGTCTAGCCAATCGGTACAAGTCCTGTTCTCCTTTCTTAGTGTCTAACCTCTCATAGAACTCACCATACGCCTCTTATTTTGCCTTTGCCACCTCTCTCTTTGCTTTACGCTGCATCTCCTTGTACTCCCGTCTACTTTCTTCATCTCTCTGACTATCCCTCTTCTTCTTTGCTAACCTCTTCCTCTGTATACTTTGCTGTACTTCCTCATTCCACCACCAAGTCCCCTTGTCTTCCTTCCTCTGTCCTGATGACGCACCAAGTACCTTCCTTGCTGTCTCCCTCACTATTTCTGCAGTGGTTGCCCAGCCATCCGGCAACTCTTCACTACCACCCAGTGGCTGTCTTAACTCCTGCCTGAACTCAACACAACAGTCTTCCTCCTTTAACTTCCACCATTTGATCCTTGGCTCTGCCTTCACTCTCTTCCTCTTCTTGATCTTCAGAGTCATCCTACAGACCACCATCCAATGCTGCCTAGCTACATTCTCCCGTCACCACCTTGCAGTCTCCAATCCCTTTCAGATTTCACCTTCTACATAAGATATAGTCCACCTGTGTGCACTTTCCTCCACTCTTATACGTCACCTTGTGTTCCTCCCTCTTCTTGAAATATGTATTCACCACAGCCATTTCCATCTTTTTCACAAAATCCACCACCATCTGTCCTTCCACATTTCTCTCCTCGACACCATACCTACCCATCACCTCCTCATCACCTCTGTTCCCTTCACCAACATGCCCATTGAAGTCCGCTCCAATCACCACTCTCTCCTCCTTGGGTACCCTCTCCACCACTTCATCCAACTCACTCCAGAATTCTTCTTTCTCTTCTATCTCACACCCAACTTGTGGGGCATATGTGCTGATAACATTCATCATCAAACCTTCGATTTCCAGCTTCATACTCATCACTCTGTCTGACACTCTCTTCACCTCCAGCACACTCTTGACATACTCTTCCTTCAGAATGACCCCTACCCCATTACTCCTCCCATCCACACCATGGTAGAAGAGTTTGAACACACCTCTGATGGTCCTGGCCTTACTCCCTTCCACCTGGTCTCTTGCACACACAGCATATCTACCTTCCTTCTCTCCATATCAGCCAGCTCTCTCCCTTTACCAGTCATGGCGCCAACATTCAAAGTTCAGACTCTCACCTCCACACTCTTACCCTTCCTCCTCTCCCGGTACCTCTGGACATGCCTTCCCCCTCTCCTCCTTCACCCAACAGTAGCATAGTTTCCACCGGCACCCTGCTGGCCAACAGCACCAGTGGCGGTCGTAGGTATCCCGGACCTTGACAGAGCCGGTATGGAAATCTGATCCACATATTTGATTTGGCAAAGGTTTTACACTGGATGCCCTTCCTAACGCAACCCTCCCAATTTATACGGGCTTGGGATCGGCACTAAGAATGCACTGGCTTGTGCATCCTAACTGGCTGGGTTCATCTTCCCTCTGGTCCTAATAATCATTTTTTTTTAAAAAAACCTCCACTGTGCTGTAGGAAATGCCGTCCTTCAGATGAGATGTTAAACCGAGGTCCTGACTCACTGTGGTCATTAAAGATCCCATGGCATTTATAGCAAAGTGTAGGGGGTCCCCCAATGTCCTGGCAAAATTCCCAACCTAGTTGTCTCCATCTGGCCACCTAATCATCCTCCCATGTAATTCACTCAATGATTCCTCCCTCTCCACCTCAAGCTGATGTGTGGTGAGCATTCTGGCACAAAATGGCTGCTGTGCATCATCCAGGTCGATGCTACACATTGGTGGTGTTTTAGTGAGTTTTTCCCCTTCACTGGGAAGCACTTTGGGTGTCTAGATAAAGCGCTATATAAATGTAATCTGTTATTACAATAGGTAGTAGTAGTCATCCACTGCCTTCCCTGCCAGTGCAAGTGAGAAGTCATAGATAATGGGAAATCATGTACACAGTCGGCGGCACGGTGGCGTAGTGGATAGCGTGGTCGCCTCATAGCAAGAAGGCCCTGGGTTCGAGCGAGCCCCGGGGTAGTCCAACCTTGGGGGTCGTCCCGGGTCGTCCTCTGTGTGGAGTTTGTATGTTCTCCCCGTGTCTGTGTGGGTTTCCTCCGGGAGCTTTGGTTTCCTCCCACAGTCCAAAGACACGTAGGTCAGGTTAAGATTGTCCCTAGGTGTGTGTGTGTGTGTGTGTGTGTGTGTGGGCCCTGTGTGATGGCCTGGCGGCCTGTCCAGGGTGTCTCCCCGCCTGCCGCCCAATGACTGCTGGGATAGGCTCCAGCATCCCCGCGACCCTGAGAGCAGGATAAGCGGTTCGGATAATGGATGGATGGATGTACACAGTCTAAGCACGGTGGCCCAGTGATTAGCACTGTTGCCTCACAGCAAGAAGGTCCTGGGTTCGAACGCCAGGCCACCCCATTATATATCATTCCTGATATGCACAACGACAAAAACTATGAAAATAAGAGCCAGGCTGTAAAAAGCTGGAATTATCCTTTAATACCTCGACATGTCAATGCAATTAAACCAGTATTGTCTGGATGGGGAGTAAAATCAGGGTGACCGATAAGCAAACTTCTCCACTGAACGTCAAACATGCTAGAGGCCTCGATCTGTACCAGTCTGGTTAGGCCAGCTTGAGCACATGCCATAGTCTTTCTTCTGTTGTCGCTTCATGAATTTCAGAGAAAATAAGTTTTTCTGCTTTACTATTAAGCAAAGGTGCAGCGGAGAGGAAAAGGCCAAGACAGAGGAACAATGCAGGGTGGGGGGGGAGGCGAGAGAGGCCAAAGGAGTTTGTCAGGGAAATGGTAAGCGTGAGGATCACTCTCGTGGGGAGTGGAGCAACAGTGGAAATTCTTTGAGATGGTAAGCGTAGGGGCGGACTTGGAGAAGCTGGAGGGTAGAAAGGAGTCAAGGGTGGGCCTTCCCGCCTGGTCATGTGGGTTTATAAATAGTTAGTGTGAGAACTGTTATTGGCCTCAGCAATGGCTTTCCACAGAGGTACACCACAGAGCCCCACCTGCTGGTCAATACAAAGTTCAAAGTCAACCTCAGCCTAGTGCCTTTTCTGTTGCCAGTGCTTCATCAGGATATCTAAAGGATTCATACTTCATATTTTCATACTTCAAAAATACATACTCGCATACTTCACTCCGCTTTGCCCTGATACACTGCAGTTGCTTTATCGTTTCAGCCATTATGTATTTATTGAAACAGTTTAGTTCCTGCAGGCCCTGCGACCCTCAGAGCAGGCTAAGCGGTTTGGATAATGGATGGACGGATGGCGTTCCTGCATGAACGAAAAGTGCCTTGTAGAGAGCTTTACGTCAGTATTTACTAGAGCCAGTTTGGTGGCACACGGAAGTTATTATTCTTGAACGTCCATTTTGATGTGTTGCGCAGGTGCGAGATTGAAGCCACGATCGAGAGGCTTAAAAGACTGGAGCGAGACTTGAGTACCAAAGAGCAGGAGCTGAAGGCGAGGGAGCAGCGCCTGAAGATGTGGGAGCGTAAACTCCTCGAGCAGTCCAACTCCCCGGTGAGTCTCACAATCCTCTCTGCACCTTTGCCCACCCGCGCCGATGGGACACCCACCTGCCACATACTGTCACGTGGTCACAGAGCAACACCTCGGCTCACCCCCGACCCCGCCACCGGGATTCACAAGCGACGTGTGCTTATGTCACAGTTTGCAGCGGTTCTCCCCACAGCCAGACGGGAGAGCATCCCCCCTTGCTTCGGGCGTGATCTGTCTGGGTTGGAGTGGAAATAGGAGGGGAATGGAAATAAAAAGAGCGAAATGGAAAGGAAGAAAAAGCAATGAGGAGCTCGGTGGTGGGCTTGTAGGTTTAGCAGACACTGTTGGTAGTGCTGTATCTATTCGGGGCGGAGTGCATGACTGCCCTAGTGAGCACGCTTACAGCACGACGCACGGCCGTCACCTCTCAGGATGTGCAGCGTAAATGCATCGTCTCCAGTCTCCATCCTCGTGGGACTGCAACGCTAGGCAAAATCACCGACCCGTTTTCCCTGGCTTTGCGATTTTGGTAACACTTTCTATGAAGCTTGCATCTATAACGCCCTATAAGCACCTATAACGCCCTATAAGCATCAATTGCATCTATAAGGCCCGTACTTTCCTATAATTTGTATTACAATGACTAACGGCTATGGATGAAGACTGTGAAATAGCACTGAAGTCTCATTATGCATCTCTACAAAACTTCAGCAAAACAAGTTGGCTATGATGCATTATGACATCTGACAGAGAAACAGGCTAATGATGACATATTTATAATGCATAAATCCCTTTTAAATTGACATAATGTGTCATAAAGGTGGTTATGAGGTGTTGTGAGGGCGTATACATGGTTATAATGAATCTTGCAATGACTTATAGCTACACTTATAGGGCATTATAGATGCTTATAGGGCGTTATAGATGCAAGCTTCATAGAAAGTGTTACCGCGGTTTTCTTTCCCTTGCATGTGAACAAAAGCTTTCACTTTTTCAAACGGCCCACGTGGTTATTCACGCCACGCACAACGTCATGCTGCAGGCCATGTGCCGTTTTTCTGTTTCTTGGCCGTGTCGCCGCTGAACTGCCTGCATTCATTAAGCTGACGCCACGCAGCATCGCACTCACGGCAGCTGATCGTGTAGACATGCGATCAGCTCCGCTAAACTGAAATCTGTCACTTGTCAACACGTGAATTGTATGATCCACTTTTCCAAAAGTCAACACAACCGCTGAGGGAGGGATGTTAGAGTCTTTTGTTTTGTACTTTTCCTCTTCTTTCCTTCAGTTCTGTCGCTTCACTGTTCTTCTTTCCAGTGTTTTCTCCATTCACTTCATTTTACCCTCTTGTTTTTGAAAATCACTTGTTGTGTTTAGTGAAAAAAAAAAAGATTCATTTTCCTTTGTTCCACTTGGTTTGTGTGGTCCAAAAGTAATTTCCATTCTTCCTTTTCTTCTCCATCCTCTGTTCCTCTCTCTTCTCTTCCTCCATCCCCTTTGTCCTCTCTCATGTCTCTGCCTTTCAGCTCTTCTTTCCCGTTTCAAGAAAGATAAGTTCTGAGTCGTTCTATGAGTCTAAGACGGAGGAGTCAAACAGTTCCCAGATGTCGTGTCAGATCACAGCCTCCGATAGCGGGGAGGTAGACAGGAGGAGTCTGCAGGCCATGATGGAGGGCTTTGGGGACATGTTTTCCTCGGACACTGGCCGTCCAGTCCTGCACTCCGGCATGCAGGTCAACATGCAGGCCAAGCAAAATTCTTCCAAGTCCAGCTGCGTCCGAGAGGGACGCAAAATCAACATGGCTGTCGGAATGGGACGCTTTAGCTGGTCCGATGACAGCGATTAAAACCTTGCCCGGTTCTGAAAATTGCCACAGCCGGTTCTGTCGCGCCTGTCCACCGCTGGTTTTTAGGAACACCTTGCGTAAAGCATGATGCATCACACACTCGTTTGTATGGAAGCGCACTTTTTACAAATGTTGCTCATGACGTCATTTAGTTCATTGTGTGCATCATTGTGTTTTTTACGTGTCAGATTCTCCAGTGAACTGTGTGTCACTGTGTGGAGTGCCAACTGTCCTTTCTATTTGGTCCATAGTTTTATTTAAAAAAACCCCACTTATGATGGAGCCAATGCTCAGTGGAACACAAAAGTGCAGCCACCATCGCATGCAATGTATGTGAACCCCTCTACCTACGTGGCCCTTATGGATGTGATTTATGTCTAATGTACTGGATGTATAGGGCCGTGCTGTGAAGAAAGCGCCACGAGCGCCCGGTGCATAGAGGAGGCGAGGCTTTTATGATGAAGTGACATTTTGCTGACATTAAGATTGGTCAATTTGTTCTGGATGCGGCTGAGCACAGTCGCCGAGATGGAGTCTCTCGCTAGAATAAGAAAGTACATGTTGTTTCCCCCGACTGACCCAGGGTTTATATCGGGAGTCCCGACTTCTCATCCTCCCTCTCCGTTTACCGTTTGAGACAGGGTACGGCGTGTCAAGACCCGCATTTAAAAGAAATCACAGTGACGACTGCGTCTTTAGGGTTTGTAGTGCATGCATGCATGGTATAAATTAAATGGTGTAGTTATGCATAGACAGCCTTGACCACAGGCCATTATTTAATTAGCCCTGTGTAATGACTTGTACATGAGTGTACCTAATCTCGTGTTACAGTGTCACCATCAAATTAACTACAATATAGTTTTTTCTGGTTTTGTTCTCTTACACAGGCGCAGACATTTATATACCTTTAACCAATCACTGGGCAGCACGGTGGCCCAGTGGTTAGCGCTGTCGCCTCACAGCAAGAAGGTCCTGGGTTCAAACCCCGGGGTCGTCCAACCTTAGGGGTCGTCCTCTGTGTGGAGTTTGCATGTTCTCCCCCGTGTCTGCGGTGGATTTTCTCCGGGTGCTCCAGTTTCCCCCACTGTCAAAAAAAAAAGAAAGAAGAAAGAAGACATGCATGTTAGGGTCAGTACTCCCGTCTGTGTCCCTGACCGAGGCATGGCAAGACGAACTGGAGTTGGTCCACGGGCGCTGCACGGCGGCTGCCCCACGCTCCTAGCTACACGGCTAGCGTGGGTTAAATGCAGAGCGTGATTTCCCTACAGGGATCAATAGAATATATCAATATCGAAATCAAAAATGTAAAAAAAATAATCAAGCTGTCTGAACTGTCATCCAATTGTCTGACATCGAGCGTCCAGATTTGTGCTTGTCAGTTGTGAAACTCCTCAAGTACGAGCCATCCCTATTCGGAGCCGGTTTGTCAAATTATTCTCACAGTTCGCACCCCTTGGATTAAGAGTTTAGGTCCGTGTTATGTTGTTTCTGGAGGAGGGCATCACATGCCCGAGCGTAGCCCGTGAGATTATTCTCTTAAGCAGGAGTCGGGTGTCTTTCGACAGTCTAATGAGGGTGCGATTCTCCGAACCGCCTCCCGCTCCTATGCCTTTGCTTGCTAACCACCTGTTGTGCAGTCAACCGAGCCCAGGTTGGACGAATTGACACAGACTTTAACTGATATTTACACTTCACTTTGTGAAATTCAACCACTTATCTTAACCTGTCCATCACGAGAGCATGCCTAGCATACCTGTTCAGGTCACCGGTGAGGTGTTGTGGCATATTTTTCTGCATTCTTCTGTTTTGTTTTTTTTTCCTTCAATAAACCATTTTCATTCAGCACTCTGCTTTCTTTTCTTTCTCGGGTTGTTTTTGGCAAAGGTGCACCAAAAACTGTGCTCCTACAACCGTGTGTCAGTTACTCTGTACGGCATTCTGTACAGAGCAGATAAAACGCCACGCTGTAGTCCAGAACACCACAGCCTGTGGTGGCTCCTGTGACAGAAATATTACTTGGGTTCTTGTCAATCCTGTGTTCAAGCTACCATGTGACTCCCCCCCCCCCTCTTGGGCGTGTGGTAAGAACATCTGATTAACCACTTGGCCCACATGGGGGCAGGATTGCATGAGTTTAACTGAACTTCCCATCCTTCTTTAAAATGCAAAATGCTTTGCAGCGTCGGCTCGTCTCCGCCCCACGCCCCTGATTTTCCTATCCCATCTGAGCATCATTTCTCTTTGCCGACAACAACACGCTTTAGATTTCAATAAACGGAAGATAGCAAGTCATATGTGTGGTACAGTATGGCTGCTCAAAATGGGATGTTATGTCACCCTAATTGGGTCACATTGACAAGTGGAACTTTGTCAATGTGGGGACGTTTTAGAAACTGTTTACTTCCGTATCGTGGGACCGGTGTGGGCGGAAAATTGCTGCAGGGTGAGAGTGTTTTAGAAAGCTGGCTGCACAGAGGCATATGGCAAATGCAATCCATCGAGACCGCCACTCACTTCATAATCTGAACCGTTATCAGATGCCATGGGAAGGCGGCGGCGAAAGGGGATAACTCGTTCATTTAGTCATCTTTCCTCCAATTTTGGACTGCAGTGCTTCTGTCATTATGCACCAGACTCATGATCATAATGATGAAGTCTTTATTTTGGCTAGCAAGCTTCTGCCCGAGTAGGTTTAATAAGCCATAAATGATTTGCAGTTCAGATAAATTCTGCTGGATCAGTCAGATGGATGTTGCACTGACGCAGACCATTTAGAAGCCAGATATCTTAGTTGCACCGCACAACAACAGGCAAAGTAATTGCTTCAAAAACCTGGAAAAACATGATGATTTTTCCATTTTGCAGCACTTATGCAAGTCTTGCGAGTTTTACTTTGGATGCCGTGGGATAACAGCTCTTGGTCTGTGTTCAGAAATCGTGCCGTCCAAAAATGTGACCACTGACAAACACATACAGTGCACACATTTTCCACTGTTTTGGCTCGTCCACGTTAAATATCCCCCGAGGCTAGTTCTGTTTATCCTTTGTTTCCTATGCAGTTGTTGCCCACCCTTGACATCTATACCTGGACGGAGGAACATGTGGTGAGGATTAATGCATTTTCCTCGTATCTACGCATTGTATCTCGCTACTCCTACTGCCATTCTTAACATAAATATACTTCTGTTTTTATGCCTACAGTACTTCTGGATGCAACAAATATTTGGTTCAGGTTTGATTTTTCCCCCTCTTACTGTAACATCACATCAGATCAATTACCTTAAGCCTCTGATTCCTTGTTTTTGTGCTCGGTGGTGCAAAATTTGTTTGTTTCCTCATCTCTCTCAGGAGAGGGCGTCTGTGACCTATTTAAGGAAAACCACATCACAGGAAAGATGTTGCTGTTGCTCACAGAAACAGACATGCGGGACATGGGGGTCAAATCCAAAGGTCACATCATACGCCTGAAGGTGAGGCATAGTTAAACCCCTGACCACAGCTATGAAGAAAATGTATTAATGCAAACAAGCTGTGTCATTCAAACACATCCGCGGCTGCACATCCAGCCGGGACAAGAGCCAAGCTAATTCATGTGGGGAATCGTTCTGAGCATCACATTTCCTTTTCCGGCAGGGGGAAATCGAGAAGCTGGCCACTGATTACTTCACGTTCATCCACTTCCCACCACTGTTGAAGGTAGAGTATCATAAAATTTCTCCTTCATCCTGCGGATGAATCCTCCCTGATTGTCAATGCATTCGTCCTCCCGGACACCCTTTCTTCCCAGGATGAGCTGGAAGAGGAGGTCGAAGGAATCAAGATTGTGAATCTGGAGCTGGTGTTCGGGTACCACTGGAAAGCAGGGAAGGGAAACTCTGTAAGTTGCATCCAGATGCCAAGACAAACAACTGGTGTAGACGATCATCTGCTGGTTTGAGCAAACCAAAGTGATATTAACAGTTTTGTTTTGTTTCTCGTTGACCATTTAGCTTGCATAGCTCGTCTTTTTTAAACTGTAATTAACAGGGTTTTTTTTCAAATGGATGTACAGGGCAATATTTTTGTTTGCGGGTAGAACAACCTTCATTCCAAACGCCGGCGCTGAGGATTTCCATCCTGACCTCCATCAAAAACGTTGAACACCCTTATACTGAGAAGAATCATTGCCACCGCTAGACATGTACTTTACAAAAACCCCCCCCCAAAAAAACCTGAAAATATATATTTAATTTTCAGCTCGCCCTGCACCACATCCACCTCGACTTGTTCAGAGCCCTTTGTTAGGGTCTCAAACTGCGGAGAAAGGCTGGCTCTCCACTTGCTGTTTGAATTTAATCAAAAATAGCCCATTTAGCCAGAAGTCATTTTCTTTTTAAAAGGCAAATGTTATTTAATCTTTCAGCTGTTCATTGTCCCATCATAAATAGTCCTCTTTCAGTGTGTTCGGCAGGGCTGAAACGAGCCTGCTAATTGCCTCCCATTTCTTCTGACATGTGGTGGTTTAGTGGGTAGAAAACACAGCAGGGAGAAGGAAACAGGAGGCTGAGAAAATGAGAGCTAATTATTTTCCCCTGCCTGGTGTCAGGTTCCGTGTCAGCCTTGTTTTTACAAACTGGAAGTTTTTTTCTTTTTTTTTTTCTTTTGCACTAAATAAAACAAACCCGCACTGCTTTTTTTTTTTTTTTCTCCTTCCTTCGCCCCTCTTTGCTGGCGATGTCATGGAAGCAGCTGCACTTCTCAAAGACAAAATGAGGGCCTGCGATTGTGCGGCCACCATCTGACAGCCACTGAGGGTCCCCTACTAATGAGGATATCACTGCGCAGCCAAGTGAAAGGTGCTGAATAATGCATGAGTTGTCATTAGACGCACTCTGGTCCTGGGCATCATTACCAGACATTGTTTCTGCTGGAGTGATTAGACTACCGTGGACCTGGGAGCCCCCGTGTGACTGGCCAGAGCCGACACCGGGCCAACACGAGGCCACCGGTTGTGTTTCTGAGCCAGAGGCTTATAGGTGCTCTCTCTCTTTGAGCCATTTGCAGCCCCTGGGGGACGTCGCAGGAGAGGGCTGAGACCCCTCAGACGAGTGTGTTAGTGCCACTCCTCTGATGTCTTCCTCTGTGATCCCCACACAATAGATTGGCCTGCACCGTGAACCCCGTGTGGTTAAGCAGTGACCTGTGGTTTCATGGCTGGCGGTTGGGGATTGGTGGAGTCATTACTGCTTCGTCACCCGATTCAATATGCAGGAGAACCAGGGTTGGGGTTTGGTCAGATTCGTGCCTCCCGGTGAGGATTTGATGTGTGTCACATGCCGCAACTCATGGAAATACACAAGGTTCAACCAGACAGCAACAACATTAGCGTTAGCGACATGGTTATTTCACTGAAAACGGGCCTACGGTATCCCCGGCCCGAGACCAAGTCGGGGGCCAAAAAACATCATCAACTCCAAAGTTTCTGAAGGAAAATAAATTGCCATCAAGTTGTTCAGCCATTTACGGTAACAAATTCTGATCAAAAAGTGCGGCGCTGGCTTCCTATAATTTTGAATATGTCAGTTTAATTAGCAAGAAAAACAATAAATAACAAGGTGCCGTTTTCTTTTTAAATTGGCCGTTTCAGTAGCCCACTCAACATGGCCCGAGGAGGCTGTACGGGGATAACTCAAATTATATTCGGCGAGAGATTATTATTTGCAGTCTCCTTGTCATTTCATTTTATTAGATCAAATCAACATTTCAGTTTTCAGCCACGGCGTCCCTAATAATTGGCCACCGGCATCGAACCACCTCTAGGTTGTGCTGTTGGTTTATGAACAAGAGTAAACAAGTTGTGTGAGAAGAAGAACAGCAAAGCTGAACTTTATCATATGGCACAGTGGTCGTGGACTGGTTCTGAGCCAACCTGCCGTTTCTCCCCACTGCTTCTGTTCTGAAGGACTGCAAGTGGAAAATGTACATGGAGCTCGACGGCGACGACGTCGCAATAACGTACATCAAGGACGTCATCTTCAATACCGGCCGACCGGATGTGGACGTCTGCAAGATGACGAAGGTGCGGTCAGAAATGTATTTTCTTACATGAAACCGGAAGGGCTCCCCCCCCCCCCGGCCCGGCCTGAACGTCACACTGGTGTAGACTAAATCTGAGCAGCAGAATATTTACGGGTGATTCTTCAACGAAGGGAGTTTTTCTGTCCCCAGGGTAGATTTTCAATTAAAAAAAAAAAAAAAGGCTTAAAAAAATTATTGTATGTGTTAGCGTTAGGTGGTGTTAGCTCTGAAAAAACAGATTTGTGTCTCTGCGATGACATTTTAATACTTTTCCAGTATGTTGAAAATTCAAATGTGCCAGAATTTCACTGTTTTGGGCTGGTCCCCAACCCAGACTTTTGAACTTCCCCTCTGTAACAAAGTAACCAAAATGGTTAAATTCATTAAAGCTTTACTTTGTATCTTCTCATAGTAATCTAAAAAGACATATTTCAAGTTCACATGGTTTTTAAATATGTGCAATTTGCAAATTTCTTTTATAGTTAGATATCGCCGTCCCTCATCCATCTGTCATTACCGTCACACCCAACATTTTAGAGGAACAACGTTTTTTCAGACAACAATGTGGTTGCCATGGAAACAAGAAGTGCCAGAGGCGCGTGAGCAGTCATGGCAGAAGCGTGACTTTTTCATGTCACAAATGTGATGTGAAGGTTTATATGTCCTGATCTGACAGGATGGTTATTACAAGTCATTACCAAACAGGTTACTAGCCGAGTATTTTAGTTCAGAAATAAGAAACTTCACTTTATTCACGTACATTCATTGTACATTGTACGCTAGCTAACAAGTTAGCTTAGCAAGTCTAAGACTCGGCCAACTTTTTCTCCAGAAAGTGAAAACTGTCATGACCATCACGTGTCATTACGTCACATTTTGCTGTTACGACTTTGAAAAAAGCATCATAACATCAAACTGATTTTGTAGGACGATCAAAGCTACGCTAAGATATGTGTTCCAGACCACTCAATATAGAGCTTTTGAGAAAGAAAGAGAGAAATTTACAACAAATTTTTTAATTTTTTTCAAAATTTCAAAAGCTGAAACTGCCCCAAATTGAAGAATCGCCCATTTAAACTGCTGATTTGTCGGCACGTGTAATTTCAAACCAACACCGCTGCATTTCAGCCACCCTTCGTGATGGACAAATGGATCGTTGGAATACAGGAAAGCCAGAGTGTGGACTACATCATCAATTACGAGGTTAGTATTTCACAGTGCAAATCTACTCAGCACCTCGGTGTGTTTGATATGGCAGTCACGTCATAGGTCTCGACAGTACCCTGTTTAACGTCTCAATCTACCATCACTGGGGAAACCAAATCTGTTTTCTTTGATTATGACGTCATAGAGCGCCGTCAGAGCGCTCAGGTCTACCAAATACAGCCGCACACTGCGATGGAGTCCCACCAGTGCACAGGATGAGATCAAGGCTGTAGAGCTGGTCATAGAAACAGCGCCACCCAACCCAGACTGGAACCCCAGGAGCAGATCTAACTCTGGTAATCATATGTTATCTTAAGTGTAGACTGCTGATCTGCATAGTGTCTTGGAGATTGGAAAAACGAGAGTTCCCTTTTATTGCATAAGGTTACTACTTTCCTAATCATACCCTTTTTTCTGGCGGATTAATGATACTGCAATGAAATGTTAACACTCTCAAAACAACGGTGTTCACTATGCAAAGCAGAGGGTCTCCATGATGTAAAACCCCTGATCAATGCCACAAGACAGTGCAGCCCTGTTTTCACCGCATGTTCTCTTCTTTCAAGATGTAGATCCCAGATGGATGTACAATGTGAGGCTGAGGCAGGTGATGAAACAGCTGTCACAGCAGCCGCCTGTCGCTGCGACCACCTTCAGCGGCTCTGACGCCCGCATGCTGCCCCACTTCCTGTCTGTGTACGGGGACCAGACGGCGTCCTACGCCGCGGCCGTGCGGCGCTCCCCGAACCGCAGCCGCCACGCTCCTTGGTCCGCCTCCCACAGCTCCTCGTCTGCTGCCAGCCTCTCCGCCAGGCTCTCCCCGCTGCACCTGGGGTCAAAGGGCAGCAGCCCCTCCAGCACCACCTCTGAGAGTGCCTCGGAGCGGGATCGAGAGCGCAGTGCCGGGGCGGTGCAAGACTTCTACAGACACAGCTTTGGCAACACGTCAGCCGCGAGAGGAAGGCAGGATAGTAGACACTATGCGGGGACGCACAGCCGACCCAACTTTACTCAGAATAAAACCAGCAAAACTTCACAACAGCCAGGGAGGCCACGGGCCAATAGTTACAGCGCCACGCCACAGAACCGCCCAGCCAGAATGATACCGGGTATATTGTCTGTGCCCGAAAGCCCTGGCAGAGAAAGAGAGGAGGCTAAAGCCAGCGAGGGAGGGTGGATCAGGGTGGAGCGCCCAAAAAAATCACCTCGACAGGACTATAAACAAGGCAGGGGTCGACCGAGAAGAGGTGGAAGGGGGGATCGGAGCTAATAAATAACTTTGCAGGCTATAAAGGAAGTGCACCTTAGCACATTTTTATCTTAATGCTGGTCATGTTAGGAACAAAAGAGTTTAGACGTGAGCTGTGCCTTTGTGTAGATAAGATATAGGACCTCTGCGTTGGGAAACGAGTGAATGTGTCTTTTTACCGATGCATTTTTGAAAGAAAATGTTTCCCTCTGTAAGTGAACGTGTCACCCCCTTGTATGTAATCCATGCCCTTGATGTGTACAGTATTGAACTTTGCACAGTAACAAATGGTTTTTATTTTTTAAAAGCAAAGCTGTCTACGTGAGACTCTATCTGAAACTTAACTGCTATTATTAAATGAGAATGTTGTTTTTATGAGAATAATAAAAAAAAACCCAAAACAATGAATGGTTAAAGTTGGTTCATTCGTTGTTTAAAGCCCTGACCCACATACGGCCAGTTACCCGCCATGTATGCAAATTACCAAGGGGGAAAAAAATTCGCGCCACGGCGAAGTACATGGAAGACGTCGCGACTCAGCGCCGCCGTCACTTCAGAAGAAGTCTTTTACGAGCCACAAATATATTCCCCTTTCGACACAACGTGTCGGTAAATACATCGGCCGCGGCTTCGGTCGGCCGGGGTTGATTTTTTACCGCGTTTTTTTGGAGTTAGTCGACTTTACTGTTTTATGCAGCTTCCAGGACGGCGTCGCGGCGCGGGAAATCAACTTCCTTTTCAGTCGGCGGCGAGTCGCGGGAAACCCACTCGTTTCCAGGTCCTCGGTCAGACGCGGTCGGAGCTGCTCGGTGTCCCGAAGTTTCATCGGCAAGAAGGAAAAAGGAAAATGCCCGCCACCAGATCCAAGGTAGGGAAACTGCTCCAACAACGACTGCCGCTCATGCGCCTTGCTGAGTTTATCCCCGGGATTTGGTTATTCACGAAGAATGCCAGTCTTCTAACACGCGGGACTCCGCATGGTCTGCCTCGATCAATCAATCAATCAATCAATCACGTTGCATGTTTTATATGGAAAACTCAGGTAACTACATTGTATCCATTACCGGTAAACGTATGACTGGATGCACAGTCAAAATATAACGCAGGGTTTTTTTTTTATTGTGCAACTTATGGCTAGTAAGACTTGCTTTGGCGAGGTTTACAACTGTGTCCTGCAGCCTTCTACACACTCGTCGTTTTGTTGTTGTTGCTGTGATGTTTGCAAACTATTCTCAAAAGCCCCTTCTGCGTCTTTACTTGCTAACTACATTACACGACACATTCGTCACACAGCTATAGGCAGTCTGCAGATACGCCGTAACTGATTCAGTATAAAGGCTTTACTCATATGTCCTGCAGGCGGATAATTCTCTTGTCAGGCCTACAGGCTGGTTTCTTGCCTCCACTCGCCTTCTGTTGCTGTGTGCGTGATGGTTACGCCATGCCACACCTGCAGAGCCGAATGCCAGTCAAGATGAGCAGCAGCAGGCCTAACAAAAGAATTATCAGCCTGCAAGATGGAATCAGAACATATGAATAAAGCCTGTATGATTCATACTGGGGTCGGTCATACGGCATATCTACAGACTGCCTATAGCTGTGTAACGAATGTGTCTTGTAATGTAGTTACCGTAAATCGTTACCAAATACTTTATAATGGGCAGTAAATGGCTCTTTCCATTCTTATCTTTAACACTAGTTGGCCTGCTTGCTCGAAAAGTTGTTTTCTTTTTTTGGTGTCGTTTTTTCAAAACTGGCCCGTCTTCCCTCTAGAAGCAGACCCTCCAGCCCCCATCCACCAGGATGAGCCTGAGGAGTTTCCGTAGTGTCCCTCTGGTGCCTATGGAGACCTCCTCTTCCTCTGATGACAGCTGTGACAGCTTTGGCTCTGACGGAGGTTTTGCAAACACGGTAATAACTAGAGGCCAAGTGCACGTTGACTGTTTGGATGCTGCTTTGTACCACAATATGCAGCTAACTTGGCATTTTCAAATGTATAATAAATTCTAGAGAAGCGGTTTGAGAAGTGCAAGAAAGGTGGCAGGTACACCAAAGAGCTTTGATTCTTCATTAGAGGAGGATGCATGCAGTTGGATCAACAGCCAGATGAATGCCATGGTAAGTTTGTCATAAATGATGGCAAGTGCCAGTGTGATACACCATTCCTGTTCTACTGTAGGTTAATGACAATGTGCTGTCCTGTATGTCCTGTTTCAGAAGGTGGACTCTGAACCTCGCAGGCGGGGCCGAAAAACCTCCAGCAACCTGAAAGTTGCCTTGGTGTTTCCCACCAGGAAGGCAGGCCAGAAGAGGCCCGCATCAGAACCTCTCCCTCAACCCAAAGACTCTGACTCTGACTCTGAGGACAACTTTATCGACAAAAGAGCGCTCAATATCAAAGAAAACAAAGCAATGGTATGTGCTGGCTCTATACAAACACCGTTAACTTGACAGTTTTTATAGTATACAAACTTAAGAGCTGGGTGTTGGCCAGAATTCAACACTTTTCTTTTTGTTTGTTTTTCAATATTTTAGCTTGCAAAGCTCATGGCGGAGCTGAACAAAGTAGGAGGTCTCTTCCCAAGACGACTGTCGGCATCCACTACAGTAAGTTTTATATGTGAAAGTGAATTGAATACGCTGTGTGAAATGTCAGCCTTCCTGCAACGTTGTGCGACAGTCGAATGTCAGCAGGGGTCGTGAATGTTGCTAACTGAAACGACGAGGCAAACAACTTACTGGTCCATCTCTTTGGATTTGCTTGCTTGCATTTATTATTTACGTAGGTAAATGAGAGTGATGTTAAGTACAGTTACACACAGCGCATTTAATGCTAACAAGAAACTAGCTACCAACTTGGTGATGGGACACAGTTTGCTTGTGTGCTGTTTTTATACACTTGTTCTGAACCTTTTTCAGCCCCGTCGTGCACCTTCGCAGTCCATGGGAACGCCACGACACCGTAGAAGGAACCCAGAACGCGTTTCTCGACCCCACACGCGGTCCTGCACGCGGGTTGATGGGCCCCCCAGCCCTCCACCAGAGGAGGAGCCAGAGGACAAGTTCAGCCTGGTGCGGAAGAGCCGCTATTATGAAGAGGAGGATGAGCCGGTAGGTTTAAAAAACCAAAACACAGAACTTTCACTCATTTGAGTAACAACTGCAAAATAAGACTTGGACAGCGACTGAATCGTAAATAACGTCAACATTTTCAGATCCAGCCCCGTCGTCGTTCCTGTCATGGTGCCATGGCCATACCTCACGTGATTCGTCCTGTGGAGGACATCACGGAGGCGGAGCTGAACAGAATCTGCCACAATGTGAGGGAGAAGGTGTACAATAGCTCCACTGTAAGTTCCCTTTACTTTTTATTTGATCTATTTGTTCAGAAAGATTGGTATCCCTGTAATAGCCGAGTAGACAGTGTGGTGTTTGACTGCGCTGTTCTTAATTTGAAATCAAGTTTTTAAAATTAATATTTTTTTTTTTAAAAGGGGACAACTTGCCATCAGTGCCGTCAGAAGACTACTGACACCAAAACTAACTGCCGTAACCCAGAGTGTCTTGGGGTGAGGGGTCAGTTCTGTGGCCCGTGTCTCCGTAACCGCTATGGAGAGGAGGTCCGTGATGCTCTGCTGGATCCGGTGAGTACTACAATACCAAGGAATGGATTTGTTGTCTTTTTGAGCATGGCAGTTATTTTTGGCAGCTCTAAATTAACCTTCTGTCTTTTTTTTCTGGGTTATAGGAGTGGCAGTGCCCACCATGCAGAGGGATCTGCAACTGCAGCTTCTGTCGAGCTCGTGAAGGTCGCTGTGCCACGGGGGTGCTGGTCTATCTGGCTAAATACCATGGCTTTGATAATGTCCATGCCTACTTAAATAGGTAAACTTTGTAAGCATTGAGAATTTTGAGCTTTCTTTTTCTGATAAAGTTATGTTTTTTTTTTTAACTTTGGACTTTTTTGCTCTGCAGCCTGAAGAAGCAGCTGGAGGAAGGTGGCCAGTAAAGTGTGTGTGGGGGAGGATGAGCCCCTCCTTCCCCAGTCGTTTCCGGACCTGACTGACATGCTCACTATAGCTGCATTTACATGGACCCTAATATTCCAGTAATGATCTGAATAAAAATGCCTCATGTAAGTAACCCCTTCAATTGGGAGAGTCTGGCCCGATCAGGACTTTTCAATCGGGTCGAGCGGGGTGATGTAATTGGTTCGGTAGGAAAATGTTAGTACTTAATAACCATATAAACGCTTAATCTGATCGTTTCTCTCTAGCTGGAATAAATATATTCTTTTGGTGCATGTTTGCCCCACGTGGGGGTGAATGAGTTTCAGGGAGGGACAGAAACATGGTGGTAGCAAAACAAAACTGGTCTGTGGCTGATGCACCTTTTTTGTTGGAGACCTTGAGAGATTGCTGTAAAGGTCCTCTTGTGCTCTGCCCTGTCTGAAGATTGCAGGAGAAGTATGTGCTGCTGAGACTGCTGCTTAATTAGAGAGAACAGCAGAAATGCAAATATTTGCCAACACGGGGATCTCTGGTTTGAATCCCCGTGTTACCTCCGGCTTGGTCGGGCGTCCCTACAGACACGATCGGCCGTGTCTGCGGGCGCCTGTTCAGGGGGGAGGGGGAAACTGGGGAGAATAGTGTGATCCTCCCACGCCCTATGTCCCCCTGGCGAAACTCCTCACTGTCAGGTGAGAAGAAGTGGCTGGCGACTCCACATGTATGGGAGGAGACGTGGTTGTCTGCAGCCCTCCCCGGATAGGCAGAGGGACCCGCAGACACGGCCAATTGTGTCTGTAGGGACACTCAACCAAGCTGGAGGTAACGCGGGGATTCAAACCGGCGATCCCCGTGTCGGTCGGCAACGGAGTAGACCGCTACACTACCCAGATCACTTTCTTTAGCGTCCATGTAAACGGTAAATTCGTACTCTATAATCAGAATTTCAAATGGGTTGAAGAAATAGTCCATGTAACCACAGCTAATGACTACATTTACATGCAACAACTTTAACTGCCCTCTTTGAGCGGTAAAACACCCCAGTATCCCCTCCTGCAGTTTTTACTCTTGTTTTTGACTGACATTTTGATAAGTGACTTTTCCCCCCCAGTCATTTCCCTCTTGCTCATAGCTTCTGTGTCTTTTTTTGTACCTTTTGCTCATGCTGTTCCTGTGATTTTACGCGGTGCTAAAACCACGACAAACTGAATCTGTTTAATTTTGGGCATGTAAACAACCGTTTTAAGAACGCGAACGTACTGCTCCGCTGAAGGTTTCAGGGTTCAGCGTAACGTTATATTGTACATTGTTTTAAATGTATGAGTTTAGATGGTCTAACTGAATACAAACTGGTCTCCGAGCAAACAATATTGCTTTGTTTTCTTATAAGGTAACTTTGAAAATACTTGTTTTCTGCAAGCTTTTTTCCTTCTTTTTTTTTTTTTGCGCCTAGTTAAATGAGATGTTTGCATGTTTACGTGGCCGAGGAATTCTGCAGACTTGTTTACCTGAGCGAAGGACTCCTGACGCTTCCTTTTTCAATGTCAAACGGTTCTCATCCCTCGTTCAGTAGACGGCTGTTCTCCCTCGATGCCCCTAAGGTGCTGCAGGTGAAAAGGGCATAGAGACCGGGGTCCATTGCCCTCCACTTCCACTTTTAAACTGGGTGAAACTGTGTGATATACTACAGCGCCTGGTTAAATATCCTTCATTAGATAACTGTCACTAATGGTGTGGAAACAATTAGCAGAGTCTAATGGAATCTCATACCTGTAAATCATTTTATCCTATTAAAGCACGTTCTTGCTCTTCTCTGGTCTTTTTCTCTCATTTCCAAGTGATGACTTGCAGTGCAAGGAGGAATGTTCTTAGGTGGCATTAATTATGGCCTGTATTTTCTGGTTAAAAGGGTGATAATCCATAGGAAACAGCATAAAGTGGATTACAGCCTATGAAATGTGTACGACCGGTGCAAGAATCACTTTGCATATGGCTTTTTTAAAAATTACAGTCCTCTCCTCGGTCATTTTTCCCCCCAACATGCTACTTAAGACTGTTGTGGGGTATCTAAATGCAATTCGGTTGTAGGTAACTTGCATATGATACACGCAACCACGCTCTTAGGACTAGGAATTTTTTAATTTTTATAAGGCATCCGTCACTGCAGAGCCAGGTCGCCCTTTTCAGTTCATAAATCTGTTCTTGTTGGATTCAGTATCTATTTCTTTTCATTTTGAGAATTTTGTTTAAAATCCATAATTCAGACATAAGTGATGTCGCTGTGTCCTGGATCTAATTCTGGGCGAAGAGATATTGATCTCGTGGGTGGGGGTGGATAATGTTGGAGGTTGGCAGACTGAAATTCTTCAGAGGTGCACACGCCAAAAGGGTAGAAATGTCCTCCCCGAAGAGAAACGCCGTAGCAAGGTTCGAGTTCCTGTTGTCCCCCGACCAAAGATAACGCCCCGGTTGTCAATTAGCGGGGATTCTGCCAGCTGACAGAAATCATTATTTTGAGCGATTCATAAAATTGTTGTCCCAACCCCCCCCTCCCCCACACACACACACAAATCCTATTCATTCTCTTCTGATCCGCAGCGCTTTAAGGACCCCGGTTAAGATTCGATGGGTTTTTATCTACCCTTCCATGAAATATTTCCAACAGCATTGGAAAAACCAAAAAACTGATAAATCGGCTGGGGGGGAAAAAAGAAAAAAAAACTCAGCTGATTAATGTCCTCAAGACTGATTAGCGTGTGACGAGTGGGCAGCACTCGGTGTTTCCAGCCTATTCTTGATAGGAATTATATTTCAAAAACTGTGCCTGGAGCCTCATCACTATTTCCTAAAACTACACGTGTGCAAAAAAAAAGAAAGAAAAAGAAACAACTCCCCATTTTGACAAGGATATCTTCCTCTTTTCTCTCCCCGAAAGGAGCATTTCAAAAACTATTATTAGCATAATAAAGATGCACTTGAAAATACTGGTACTGTATTAAATACCAATGATCATCCACTTTGGGGTGATGAATATTTAGGGAAATAATTGTTTACGACGCTCAAGCATTGAGCTGATCTGGTAATCAGGCTATGAAATACAATATTTATTCATTAGAGCAGATTTAATGAGGCCTTGCGGCGCTAATTATGAAAACCAGTGTAGCAGTAAATGAGTAGCGCTCAGTGGCGGGCTGTGGGGTACCTGTAAGGAGGGACTGGGGGTTGAAGTGCCCTGAGTGCTATGCCACACTGAGCAGCAACACAGAGCCCAGAGTCTGTCTGTCCAGCCCACCGCCATACATCACCGGACCTGCAGACAGGCCGCAGATGGGCCCTGCAGCCCACCGCGTGCACCGCTCTGCAAGCTCCGCCGACAAGGGCTGCATTTCCCAAAAGCACCTCGGTACTGAGATTATCTCTGCACCAATGGAAGCCAATAGGCAATCCACTTACAAATAGATTTACAATGTCATAGTGCCACAGCGCTAATGGGGAAATGTGCCAGAACGGGAACACCGACAATTATTCTTCGTCACTTATTCGGGCCCTAATGCAAGGATGGTTTTTGAGGCGTTGGAAAGTACTTTTCTTTTTTTTTTACATTCGTGTGCAGGTTTAAGAGTTGTGCGGTAACAACTTTACAGCCAGATTCTGTTGGCTTTGATTGACTGATATTTTCATTATGGCTCCAGGGTAGCGGGAAGGCTGTTAATTTGCTCGAGAGTCCTGCAGGTCTGCAGCAATTGTTGTAGGGTTGGAAAAAAAGCCGAACAAATGAAACTCACAGGGCACAATTACGACGGCATCTGCGGGTCTGAATCAACTGATTAATTATATTTTATAGCAAATCTGTCAGACCTGTGCAATAAACACCCCTTCGACCTAGCTGCTTAATGAGTGACTTGAAAAAAAACAAAACAAAACAAAACTCTGCAGTTTTGCGATGGAAATTATGAACAAATGTGAAACGGAAATATATACAATGAAGTGTTTGACAGGGATATCGGCGATAACATATGGTTAATGTATGGTAATCTTTGCGATGGTGCCACAAAGAAAGGAAATGCATCAAAATATCGCCTGAGATACTGCCAAGCCCGCACAGTCTTTCTTTTTTTTTGACGGTTTCTAGGAGCAAGACAAGTTTCCAGGCAAGAATCTCCCTCCGATTCTGACCCCCGTGTCCAGGAACGTGTAGCGGAGAGAGTGCTGTTAAATGCACAGTGAGTGACTCTGGGTGGCAGAAGCTTATGACATGTTTCCTTCCTCCGGCTCCAGCCTGTGCAGTGATGGAGGCAGTAGTTTGGTCCAGGTGTCAGGGACATTATCAAAGAAAAGGGCTGCCTGCAGTTGCTCCATCTCTCAGGAAATTGCCAACTCACCCTAACAAAGGAAGGCATAAGTGCACTTGCCGCTGCCTTCAAGGGGAGCGTGATAAGATGACATTATAAATAGAGAATTGGTCATGGAGGTGGAGGGGCAGGCACATCAGGCAGCTCAACTTGACAATTCTGCTTTTTTAATGTATACTTCCAAAGTCCCTGTTGTTACTTGAAACAAACCCAGTTGAATATCTGATTTTCTCCTCTTTTTTTTTTTTTGTAGGTACATACATTGTTATCGCAGATATCTCATTTGGGATTCCTGAAAATGACAAGTTTATGAACAACTGTGATATCAGGGAGCTTGCAATTAGAGACAGTTCTCATAGGGGACTTATTACTACCTCTGTGCATGACAGAAAAAACTCCACGGAAGTCCAACATTGTTATGCAGTACTCATGACGCAAATCTTCATGACTCTCTTACAGATTATATTTAAAACATTATATTGCAATATATATACACAACAAATATTGACAACATTTTAGTGCAGGCTAAGGTCACAAGACCATAATGCTGCACATTTGAGAGAGGAAAAACAATGTCACAGTGCAAAAGTGACTGTATGCATGCATTTTGCATAATCTTTGCATATTCTGCAAGCGTGCTCCCCTGTGAACCCATGGCCAACGACGCTGACATGTATTTGCGTGAAGCGGTATTCCTGCGTTAAACTGCAAAGAAATATGTTGTGAGAGGGCTGAACTCAGCAAGAACCAACCAATTCACATTTTCCTTCTTGCACAGATTGACCAAAGTGGAGCCTCAGCAATGCACGGTTCTCTGCAGCTCCTGAGGGGGGAGCTCTAATACAGGCAACTTGCTGGACTTTTATTTTGCTTCCAACTTTCAACAAGTCCTCAGGACTCTGCCAAAGTTGGGGGGCTACCAGGGGGCATTTTATGATGTGATGACAAACCTTTCATCGTTAAATATGACACCGTGCACCCAAATATGTTGTTCTGGAAAACCTCATCGTCTCTCGTTATGCTAAAGCGCGCATTTGCCAGATCTTAGTGAACTTTCTTCCGAGTAAGGGATCTTTTCCCTGAGTAGAATACAGAAGAGGCTGGTTTTTGCAGCGAGGGCCTTCCACCCACGGTGTCATAACTGAATGTTCAGGGGTAGATTGGGCCTTGACATTGTGTGTGTGTGTGCGCATGCACGGTGTTGTTAAACTTCTCATTGGATTTCCATGGAGTCGACTACTAGATCTCCACGCAGCACACTTTGGCTCTGGTGGAAAGAGGGAGGGGGTAATTATGACCAGGGGAATGCAGGGTTGTAATCTGTAAATCTAATCTTACCTTAAGTGAGAACTGGTACATTGGATTGATTTTATTGAGATCATACATTATAAATGGGGCATGGAGGAGCTTACTGCCTTGAGATGGTGGTGCTCACGTGCTTCATTAATTTTTACTTCATTAACTCTCTCCTTCAGACCCCTCAGCGCGCAATTCATCGCCGGTCATGAATCCAGAACACAGGCGAATGGACAGCCGTACAACTTTCAATGGAGTGGATAGACTGAGCAACACTGTCAAAACAAATCAGTAACACATGCAATATACATAACCCCAGACCGATCCATATTCATGGACTCGGTCCCTCCTTTTGATCTATGGCTTGACATAAAAAAAAAAACTAAAAAAAAACACCTTTGTGAAAAATAAAAAGTGTTTCTTCCAGTCTGTGCATACAGACATCACAACAATCATATAATGATGTCTCAAAAAAAGTGCAGAGCCATTATATCCACAACACCAGGAGGAGTCCAAAAATGTGCGCTCTTGTCCTGGAAATGAGGTTCTGGATGAAACGCTGTCTGGACTTTATGTCCAGTGTTTGATGTGTACTTTGCATGGTAAAACTTAGTAATATAAAAAGCATTTCAACTGTCAACAGTGTTTTGGGACAAAGGCAACTACCGCTGTCGTTGCTATTAAAACTCATCCATCTGCCATAATATACTCATACATACACTGCACAGCCCCTGCCCCCGCATCATCATCATCATCATCCAAAAAGCTGTCGTTTGTTGTCACGGTAAAAGCCAAGGAACAAGTAGACAGTGTCCAGTTTGCATCCGGTTATTACTTCCAGAATTTATTTCCAGTGAATTTTTCCATTAACGGATAAACAGGAACCGTAGCAGTCAATTTTCTGACAGGAAGGAAATGTCACCGTTCCCGCTGGTCCCTTTGCCCCTGGGATGGATCATTTGTTTAATATTATAGTCTTAAACCCAACAATATCAATCAGTCATGAAAGCACCTACACACGTTGCTCTGCCCTGCACCACCGCTGACCCGAGGCAAGCGTGACGGCCTATGCCGGGCTGCAGGGGTCCAATGGGAGCGGGTTGGAAGGTAAATGGTGGTGGTGACAGTGCGCGAGACTTGAAATCATTTCCACCAATTTAATTTTTCAGCAATTACGGATATGCAATTCTCATTTATATCAATGCTGCATTCTGGAGTTTGCAAATTTCAAGAACTTTCGAGAACGGCTGGAGCAGGACTAGACGTGGATGTGTTTTGCATTTCCACAGCAAAAAAACAACCCGAGAGCAGAATTTCAGTTGAAATGAAATGTGGGGGGGGGGGGGCGTCCGGGTGGCGTGGCGGTCTATTCCATTGCCTACCAACATGGGGACGGCGGTTCGAATCCCTGTGTTACCTCCGGCTTGGTCGGGCGTCCCTACAGACACAATTGACCGTGTCTGCGGGTGGGGAGCCGGATGTAGGTATGTGTCCTGGTCGCTGCGCTAGCGCCTCCTTTGGTCGGTCGGGGCGCCTGTTCAGGTGGGAGGGGGAACTGGGGGGGAAAATAGCGCGATCCTCCCACGTGCTACGTCCCCCTGGCGAAACTCCTCACTGTCAGGTGAAAAGAAGCGGCTGGCGACTCCACATGTATGGGAGGAGGAGGCATGTGGTAGTCTGCAGCCCTCCCCGGATCGGCAGAGGGGGCGGAGCAGCAACCGGGACGGCTCGGAAGAGTGGGATGATTGGACAGATACAATTAGGGGAGAAAAAAAGGGGGGAAATAAAAAAAAAATAAGGGAAAATGAAATGTGCACCATCTGATTGTCTGAAAAATATGAACCCCCCCCTCCCCTCCCCATGCTCAATACACCCAACTCCTTAGCATTAATGTAGCGGATTCAAGAACTTCTTCACCCTGACAGATATGAAATCGTGAAATGAGGTACCCAGGATGCAAAAATGTGTACGTTTAAGGGCCAAACAATGCCCGTTTGACGCGTTGTTCCACATTTTTGACGGAGCCCTCTGACGAGGCGGACTGCATAAGGCGGCGTTATGACGCTTGTTCATCCTGCAGCCCCGTTGCCAAACCCTTGGCCGATCGAGCAGGACGACGACACACGTCACCGGGCGTGCGAGCGTCTTCCTCCTCCCTCCGAGGCATCGGGATGCGATATTATGAACCCTACATAGCCCTCGCCAAAATCCCGTACCCTGTCCCAAATCTCGCGAACGGACGCCGGATTTCCGCTGCGTTGCTAAGGAAACAATCAACTATCAACTCGGTGCGAAGCAAAGCTAACGTTAGCTACCTTCAATTTTGTAATTTTGTATTTTTCGCAATTTTGGACAGCTGGCTGCTTTTGTAATTTTGGACTGCTGGCTGTCAACAACAGAACGGAGGTAAGTAACGTTAGTTGTCTGAAAATGAACATATATCTAATAAATAGACTTTCTCACATTTAAGAAAGCTGATCAGTAAGTTGTTAAGTTGTTAAGTAAGTTGTATAAAAGTGTTTGCCCTGAAAACGAAATTAAGCAGGAAGTCTAGATTATTTTTGGTTTTGATTAAAAATAATCAAAATATTAAGTTACATAACTTATGAATCGTCTAAAAAGTGAACCATGGGGTTGAAATTATGATTGTGAGGGAAAGAATAGCCTTAAGTTGACTAACCTAACAATTTTAGGTTACAAGGTCTGCCTCTGCTCCTTGGATACGTTATTGGTATTATATTAATGTTGATTGTGGATAACTTAGACAGGTTAAATTGTGGGTGTGCAGCGTTTCCTTGATGAGCGCTAACCCCATAACAACATATTTTCGCGTTGCTACGGTGGCGCACACGTGACAAAGCCAGAAACGGGATTTTGGCGAGGCCTATGTAGGGTTCATAATATCGCCCGCGGGACGTTAATGCGAGTTCGCCACACATGTGGAAGTAACGCTCCCTCCGTCGTGGAGCCCATCAAACAACAGCTCCGAAAGCTTGACAGTTGACAAAATCCACTCGAAACATTTGGGGTAACCTCTCCCGAGCAAGAATTAATGGGAGCCAAAGAAAAACAGCTCTTAGACAATTAGCACCAGAGACCACTCTATAATCTTAAGATTATTATCGCCACTTAAAAGCAGCACACATGGTTTTTATTATTGTGGGGGAGCCAGAACGAACAAACACTCGAGTGGATGTGATTCGGCCCCCCCCCCCCCCACTAATCTGCATTTCCTTTAACATGCCTTTCTTCTGCTCCAAAATGTCAGTGCTGATCAACTCCAGCTGGCATCAGCCAGCGTGTCACCCAGTTGCAATATTCTGCAGCAGATTGTTCCCAAGGGGCCGCAGACGAGACTAAAGCGTTTGGTTTTAGTCATGTTAGCTTGTTATCTCCGACACCGTTCACATCGCTGATTGCTCCACAACGGGTTCCCCCCCCCCTCTTTCTTTCTTTCTTTCTCTCCGCCGCCTCAGTACAAACTCTGGAAATGAACATCCGTGTAATTGTGCGCTTTCGCGTCGGGGGTACAAACACTGAGAAAACTGCCAGTTTACATCAGACTCGTGTTACCCTGCAGCCCGTACCTATTCCGTCCCCTTCGGGTTACCCTTCGGCATCAGACGGTTCACCGAGAGCCGGGGAAGACGTGGCGGAGACCACGACCACGGGCGACCCCGCGCGGACCCGAACGGAAACGGGAGTCTCGTCGTGCAAATTGTAAATGAAATGTGTTGCGAAATTAAACGATGAAACCCCCTAAGGATACTTCGACGGACCTCTCGGGGGTTCCCAAAACCTCACTCGGAGAACCACAATACTGGATCTGTTAACAAAAACATCCCAAAGCTATTTTAATTTAAATAACACATTACGGTTTTTTTTGTTGATGGGGGGGGGGGGGGGAGGGAGGAGGAGGAGAAAAAAACTGTAATTGCTAAATATGAAATTTAACCCCGGAGCTGGTTGCTTAACCAAACATGCTTTGGCTGGTTAGGCTTAGTCACAGAGGAAATGTCTGGCACACAGATTGAATTTGTTCTCTCTGGTGTCAAAGGCAAGAAAACAATTAAGTGTCTGCAGCACATTTCTCTGTGTACCACTTGACATAGTTTTTCCACATCACTGGGGCAATTGTCTGCAGAGGGCGACGAGACAAAGTCATTATTTCAGATGTCTCAAGAAGATGCCATTGTCATTTTCCTGACTCTGAAACATTTCAATTAAGCCGCTGATGGAGATAATAAACACAATGGCGTGAGGCTTCCGCCGCGTCCCGGTCGGGACAGGGACTGCTGTCAGAGCCAGGCCCAGATAGCATCCGCATGTGGGCCACTTCAGGCAACGATGCGGCACTGGTGGCCTTCTTCTGGCCCTCACAACATGGATGTGAGCCTGAAGTGGCCCACATGTATAATAGCAAATATGGCCCAAATATGGCAAATCACGTGGGCCTTTTTTGGCAAAGATGCGGTGCTCTGGGCAACATGTGATCTGGATGTGGCCCTGAAGTGGCCCCGTGTGGTAAAAGGTGAATATGGCCCAGATATCACAACACAAATATGGCCCACCTTTGGCAAATATGTGGCACATGCGGCATTGCTATGGCTTGGTTCTGGCCCAGATCTGGCAAACAGGAGCGGGCCACCCAAGTGCCATCATTCCACGTGAAACGTGGGCCGGATGAAGTGCCAGGTGTGGGACGGGTCCGGCCCACAGCAGTTTTGCTATCTGGGAGAAGTGGATGACAACGAGCGCCGGTATCTTTAAGGGGCTTTTCACTGTGTGTGTGTGTGCGCATGAGTGTGTGTGTGTGTCCTCATTCTTGAGACCCACATTCTCTCCCCAACCCCTTGCCTTTCATTCAGTGTCGAGCCCTTTCAAAACAAGGTGAAGTTCAACAAAGTTTCTCAGCAGAGATGATCAAACAGAGTCACATCACTAATGGTGACGGCTGACAGGGGCAGTGAATACAGATCAGCTTTAATTGTGGCGGGTCTTACTGCCACTGTCTGTCAATCTGAGCCTTTGAATTGGCAAAAAATTTGCTCTGTTCATTCTATTAAATGATGTATCCAATTAAATGTGTTAGAATTCATGATCTTCAGTCAAGGTTAAATGAAAGCAGTTACTCCTGTCAGTAAGGTGATTAAACGCCGCCGACGTCGTGGCACCTTTTTTTTTTTTTTGTGCAAAAAAAAAAAAAAAAAAAGAAATTTGGGGTCCGCGGCGTGAATCTTTATTCATTATCTGCGGTCCTGTTATTTAAATGCCCAGCACATCCGCTCTTAATCACCATGTTCATTTTAAATCTCACTTTAGTCTTTTCTTTTTAAAAGGCATCTCAGTCCCCCAAATGACAGTGTTTTACATATTCACAAAGAATTGTGGCCCACTGATGTTAAAAAAAAAAAAGAGAAAAGAAAAGAAAGCTCTTTTCTTTCAGCACGTGTGCCTCTAGTACGTAGCAGCCTTTTCCTTCTGACGTTACTGAGGGGTCATATGCTCGGTACGAGGAGAAGAAGAAAAAAAAAAGAGATCAAGGAGGTGTACCTGGGCAAATGTACATTTCTTCTTCACCGTTTCTTCACAGGCCGAACGTCCTTTTTAATAACACGAGCGATAATATCTGCCCTGTGGCCCTTTCAACTATGATCGAGAAGCGGTGACACGTCCCACCCGGCTGGGTGAAGAAGAAGGCTGTCGACAACCGGCCGAGACGGACAAGCACGCCGTACCGAGGAAATTAATTTTGTCCCTCTGTGATGAATGGCGTAACGGGTTATTAATGAGTACATAATATGCGCGTGTGAGTAAGTTCGCCACGTCCCTGTGATGAATGTGATGGCGGTAAAGGTGCGTGTTGACTAATGGGTATTGTCCGGGGATCTGATCCCGGTGCCCTCTGGCCAGGAAGCCATTGTCTGGATTTCACACATCGCCTGACTCCAATACCCCGAGGCCCGCCAGTCAACACGCTTGTTAAAGGGTCATGGATCGTTCCCGGATAGCAAAACTGCTGTGGCCCGGACCCCGTCCCACACCCGGCACCTTCATCCGGCCCACGTACCGCGTGGAACGACGGCACTTGGGCGGTCCGCTCCCGTTTGCCAGATCTGGGTCAGAACCGAGCCATAGCAGTGCCGCATGGGCCACATATTTGCCAAAGGCGGCCCATATGTGTTTTGTGATATTTGGGCCATATTCACCATTTACCACACGGGCCACTTCAGGGTCACATCCAGATCACATGTTGCCCAGAGCACCACATCTTTGCCACACAAAAAAGGCCCACATTTGATTTGGCATATTTGGGCCATATTTGCTATTATACATGTGGGCCACTTCAGGCTCACATCCATGTTGTCAGGGCCAGAAGAAGGCCATCAGTGCCGCATCGTTGCCTGAAGTGGCCCACATGCGGATGCTACCTGGGGTTTTTTTCAATATCTATTCGTCTTTTTTTTCCTTTCACTTACTATCGTTCCTACTTCACACCCCTCGGGATTGTTGTTGCAGCCGTGACATGTGTTGTTTACCTCACTACTGTAGAGACTGTACCACACGTGCTCAGCTACTCGCCGCCAGCTATCCTGTACCCGAGGCGGTATACATTTGTGGTCAATTCTGGATCGAGGACATGAGGTCACGCCTTCAAAACTGACTTCCTGTTTCGGTCAGACAGTGGGTTTGGCGGGACGGCAGGCGCCTCAACTGAAGGGTTCAACTGGAATAACGTCACTTGCAGCAGGAACACAAGCTGTGCATTTGTATTCTGTCTATTCATTTGGAACAACCACCATTGCACAACAACAACAACAACAACAACAACAACAGCCACTGCACGTTGTCCGTCCTGGGAGAGAGATCCTCCTCTGTTGCTCTCCCTGAGGTGTCCTCCTAGGTTTTCCCTGTTAAAGGTTTTTTAGGGAGTTGTTCCTAATCCGATGCGAGGGTCTACGGACAGCATGTTGTGTTGCTGTAAAGCCCACTGAGATAAACGTGTAATTTGTGATATTGGGCCATGCAAACAACACTGACTTGACTTGGAATCAAGTTAACACCGTTTAGCGAGTCAGCACTCATTCAAAGTCTCGACAGGCTCTCACCTAAACAGGATGTGTTTCAAGATATGCAAATTAAAGGGCCTTTCACCCCATGCAAATATATAAAATGCAGTAGAAACTGGCCAATGAAAGAAATGAGTCACAATTAAACAATACCGGTGGTTTTTGTTTTTTTTAACCCCCCCCCCCCACCTTTTCGCCTTAATTGCATCCGACCAATTACCCCACCCTTCCAAGCCGTCCCGGTCTCTGCTCCACCCCCTCTGCTGATCCGGAGAGGGCTGCAGACTACCACATGCCTCCTCCCATACATGTGGAGTCACCAGCCGCTTCTTTTCACCTGACAGTGAGGAGTTTCACCAGGGGGACGTAGCGCGTGGGAGGATCACGCTATTCCCCCCTGCCCCCTCCCCCCAACAGGCAGCCCGACCGACCAAGCAGAGGAGGCGCTAGTGCAATGACCAGGACACATACCTACATCTGGCTTCCCACCCGCAGACACGGCCAATTGTGTTTGTAGGGACGGCTGACCAAGCCGGAGGTAACACGGGGATTCGAACCGGCGATCCCCGCGTTGGTAGGCAACGGATTAGACCACCACGCTACCTGGACGCCCTATTGTTTTGTTATTTTAATACCGGGATTCAGTTGATTGTGTTGTGTGATGGCCCGGCGGCCTGTCCAGGGTGTCTCCCCGCCGGCCGCCCACTGACTGCTGGGATAGGCTCCAGCATCCCCGCCACCCTGAGAGCTGGATGAGAGGTTTGGATAATGGATGGATGGAAGATTATTGCCCTCCATACTTTAATGGCAACTCGCGGTTGCGTTCCCCCATTTGTTTTTTCAACTCTTGTAACCGGAAACCCCAACTGGAAGCGAAAGGGCATCGTGCATGACAAATATGCAAGGTTCCTGATGCATGGAAAGGATCAACCGATAACAACCGGGAGCCGGCGGGCCATTTTTAGCACCCTGGTACGGACATTGTCAGCCTGCACAAAGGAAACGCAGTCGACAAGGCCACAAATCAAACCATAAACTGTGAATTATATCAAGTTTTTAAGTCATTAAAGCAAAGCTGAGAGCTCTCAGCACGACAACGACAGAACAAAACGTGAGGATGTGCTTCCAATGCATCAACACATCACAATAAGTCGTATCGACACAAATGGAGCCACGGGCCTTGCAGGGAAACTGTATCTTTGAATGACTGCCAAATGTGTGTCGTCTTACTCAGGGGTCTGCCGTGAATAAATAAGGCTGCGGATTACGCCGAGCTTGTGCTCAAACCACCGCTCGCACACACCACTCCCAGTGTTGAGACCATTTAAACTCTGGAAGGGGCCAGACGCCGGCAGTTGGTCTCTTTTAAACAAGTCTGAGCAAAGTAGAGAAATAAATAGAGCCCGCGGCACTCTCTCTTAATGTATTCAATTAACTGGGGTCCCTCTAGAGAACTCCCGCGTGCACTTGGAGAAAGGAAGAGCGTATCGCCTGGAGATGAATACGCTGAATGCACTCATTCTGAAGACCGTGATTGGAAATCATCCTCAACAGGTGCTTACTTAATTAAAGTTGCCTTCATCTGACTTTCTGTGGCTTTCGAAGGAAATTTTGGGAGAGAGGCGTATTCGGATCCCGGGAAAACTTTCGCCCGCTTCTGCATTTTGTTTACAGGGCTATCGGATGGGGCACTTGTCGGGTCCGTGATAACTTCCACTGTTGCCGCGGAAAACCAAAACGGCGCTTACGAGAGGAGAAAAAGGGTGTAAAATCCTCAATTCAATCACACACAATTATGTTATGAAATGAGAGGAATTCAGCAGCCGTCAAGTTTGAGTGGGAGGGATAATCATCTGGCTTCCATAATAACATTTAATGGCATTCATATACTGTATGCACATATTGCACTTGTTCTCTGCAGGGGAAAAAATAATCTAAATCTAAAATAATCAGCGAGGCCACATCAGGAGGATGTGGTGGGGGGGAAAAAATCCTCTGCGCATATGCAGCACGGCAAAAATCACAAGATATTCACCGTGGGTTTGGCTGAACGAGGTAAGCATGCGTGGGACTTATCTAATTATCTAAGATGTGTCCGGCGAGAATCCATTTAACATCCCTTTGTACCCGACACTATTTTCCTTCCGGTCCCTTTGTGTAAGCAAGCTCCGACAGAGTTCCCTGTATTAAAAAATCAATCTCTCATTACATCGCCTACATCAGCCCTTTTACTGCATTTCCCCCCCATAACAAATCAACTTAATCAAGCTCATTAAGTGTCATTATTAGCTATTTATTGTTATCTTTCTCAATGCTCTCCTGACAGGCCCGGCACGCCCACCAGTGTCCCCCCGACACCGGGGCCCTCGCTTGTCACAGTGGCGCTGCTCCCCGTTCTAATTGGCCCTCATTGTGTTGGGCTCTCGTAAGAGAAAAGGAACGTGACATCACTCAACTCAGCGAGTTTCACGCGCGCATCCTTGCCTCGGCAACGGGCATCTTTTTCATCGCCTCGAATTCTTTGGCACAAATGTGGCAGTTGCTAAAACACGTCTCGCGTCCTGCAGCAGGAGAAAGAACGCGAGCATAAATAAGCGGTGATGTCAGCTTGTTCTGAGACTCGGGGACGAGTTGCCAAACAAAACCCTGACCTGAGACAGTGGCACACCGATGGCCCAGGGGCACGGTTTGAGTTATGGCTTCCTCTTTGTGCTCAGGCGCTATGCCGAACACCGCTGACGCTTCTCAAAGCACGGGGAGAGTGTATTTCAACAGCCGTCAGGAAGATGGACAGAGGGGTTAGGAATTTGGCTTCAGCTGTGTGCCTCTACCTGCTCACAATAGGCCTGCGGGATGGGAGTGGGAGGGAGGGAGAGAGGGAGTGGTAGAGAGAGCGAGAGAGAGAGTGGTGTAGAGAGTGGTAGGGAGAGCGAGAGAGTGGTGTAGAAAGAGCGAGAGAAAGAGAGAGTGGTAGAGAGAGAGAGAGAAAGAGAGAGTGGTAGAGAGAGAGAGAGAAAGAGAGAGTGGTAGAGAGAGAGAGAGAGAGAGAGAGAGTGAGAGACTGGTGTAGAGAGTGGTAGAGAGAGCGAGAGAGTGGTGTAGAAAGAGCGAGAGAAAGAGAGAGTGGTAGAGAGAGAGAGAGAAAGAGAGAGTGGTAGAGAGAGAGAGAGAAAGAGAGAGTGGTAGAGAGAGAGAGAGAAAGAGAGAGTGGTAGAGAGAGAGAGAGAGAGAGAGAGAGTGAGAGACTGGTGTAGAGAGTGGTAGAGAGAGCGAGAGAGTGGTGTAGAAAGAGCGAGAGAAAGAACGAGTGGTAGAGAGAGAGAGAGAGAGAAAGAGAGAGAGAGAGTGGTATAGAGAGCGAGAGAGAGAGTGGTGTAGAAAGAGCGAGAGAAAGAGAGAGTGGTATAGAGAGAGCGAGAGACTGGTGTAGAGAGTGGTATAGAGAGAGCGAGAGACTGGTGTAGAGAGTGGTAGAGAGAGCGAGAGAGTGGTGTAGAAAGAGCGAGAGAAAGAACGAGTGGTAGAGAGAGAGAGAGAGAGAAAGAGAGAGAGAGAGTGGTATAGAGAGCGAGAGAGAGAGTGGTGTAGAAAGAGCGAGAGAAAGAGAGAGTGGTATAGAGAGAGCGAGAGACTGGTGTAGAGAGTGGTATAGAGAGAGCGAGAGACTGGTGTAGAGAGTGGTAGAGAGAGTGAGAGACTGGTGTAGAAAGAGCGAGAGAAAGAGAGAGTGGTGTAGAAAGAGCGAGAGAAAGAACGAGTGGTAGAGAGAGAGAAAGAGAGAGAGAGAGTGGTAGAGAGAGCGAGAGAGAGAGTGGTGTAGAGAGTGGTAGAGAGAGTGAGAGAGAGAGTGGTGTAGAAAGAGCGAGAGAAAGAGAGAGTGGTATAGAGAGAGCGAGAGAGAGAGTGGTGTAGAGAGTGGTAGAGAGAGTGAGAGAAAGAGAGAGTGGTATAGAGAGAGCGAGAGACTGGTGTAGAGAGTGGTATAGAGAGAGTGAGAGACTGGTGTAGAAAGAGCGAGAGAAAGAGAGAGTGGTGTAGAAAGAGCGAGAGAAAGAACGAGTGGTAGAGAGAGGGAAAGAGAGAGAGAGAGTGGTAGAGAGAGCGAGAGAGAGAGTGGTGTAGAGAGTGGTAGAGAGAGTGAGAGAGAGAGTGGTGTAGAAAGAGCGAGAGAAAGAGAGAGTGGTATAGAGAGAGCGAGAGAGAGAGTGGTGTAGAGAGTGGTAGAGAGAGTGAGAGAAAGAGAGAGTGGTATAGAGAGAGCGAGAGAGAGTGGTGTAGAGAGTGGTAGAGAGAGTGAGAGACTGGTGTAGAAAGAGCGAGAGAAAGAGAGAGTGGTGTAGAAAGAGCGAGAGAAAGAACGAGTGGTAGAGAGAGAGAAAGAGAGAGAGTGGTAGAGAGAGTGGAGTAATCACCTTGCAGAATTTTTAGAATCTAAAAAGAAAGACACCCTTTTTACAATAATAAACACTCACTCTATTTCATTAAAATGTCCACAAGGGAGATCACCAGACTGATTCAAAGCTTTAGAAAGACAGTGTGTGTGTGTGTGAGAGTGAATGAGTAAGAGAGGGAAAGAGAGAACGACAGACAGACAGACAAACGTGTGTGAGAGAGACAGAAAATGTGTGTGTGTGTGTGTGTGTGTGAGAGAGAGAGAGAGAGAGAGGGGGGGGGGAGAGGGAGGCTGTTTTAGTGTTTCTTTATTGATGGTTACAATGTTGTGTTGATGTTCATTATTAGTGTTATTGTGTACCGTTCAAACTCTATTTCTGATGCTTTGGCAACATTGTTGTAAAACTTTCATGCCAATAAAGCGCTTTGAATTGAATTGAATTGAATTGAGAGAGAGAACGACAGACAGACAAGTTTGTGTGAGAGACAGACAATGTGTATGAGAGAGAGAGACAGACAAGTGTGTGAGAGAGACAGAGAGAGAGAATGTGTGTGTGTGTGTGTGAGAGAGAGAGAAAGAAAAAATAAAAGGAGTGAGAGAGAGAGAGAGCGAGAGAGAGGAGGAGGAGGGGTGAGCATGGCTAGAGACAATAAAGAAAGGTATAGTGACACAGCATGCAGTGACTATCGTGAGGTGAGAGACCGAACAATCTCGGAACCGAGACGACCCAGTCTCTGGGGACAACCGGGCTTCCGGTGTAGCTGCCGGCTGCGGTTTCCTACGAGGACTTCCTCTTCCATGCACCCGCCATTGTGTACGGTCGGATTGGCAACTTGAGACAAGAATGGAGTTGGAGTGGAGAGACCACGTCTACGACCGGACTGCTGCACAAGAAGTCGACACGAGCCAAACGTCTGTCCACACAAACACAAACATGGACACTTTCTGCAGGTGTTTTAGGTCCAGACGACATTTCGGCCCATGCGCTCCACCTCCTTCGCTCCCCATTGCCCCTTTTCCACCGCATGGTACTGGCTCAACTCAACTCTATTCGGCTCTACTCGCTTTACTTTTTGGGATTTGGTTGTGCACTGCAGATAGCGTCCCCTCATGGCGAAGCCCCGCTGGTCATTTGCTCCACTAGTTTTTCCTCCCTTGTCTACCAGCGCCCCACACGAATGGTTTTATTTTCAAAAAAATCAACAAGACCAACTCTAAATGTGTGCTTCACATGAACAATATTAGTGTAACTAAAAGAGATTCGCTGATGACAAATAACTTTTTATGATAGATTATCAACTATAATACAAGTTTCATAAGACTCGCTTGGGCATTTCCTGTTATAAACAGAGCTGTTCCACTTCTCTCTGACCAATCAGTGGTCAGATTTTATTTATATTTAACATAAATAAATGTTATTTATTTTTTATATTTTTTTATTTTATTTACATTTCAATTTAAATTTTTTTTATTTATCTATTTTATAGGATTTTATTTATATTTGAATAAATACAAATAAATATACATATATTCATATTCATTTTATTTTATTTTATTTATAGTGGTATTTTCATGTTTTGCATGTTCTCCCCGTGTCTGTGTGGGTTTCCTCCAGGGGCTCCGGTTTCCTCCCACATGTAGGTCAGGTGAATCGGCTGTACTAAATTGTCCCTAGGTGTGATGTGTGTGTGTGTGTGTGTGTGTGTGTGTGTGGGCCCTGCGTGATGGCCTGGCGGCCTGTCCAGGGTGTCTCTCAGCCTGCCGCCCAATGACTGCTGGGATAGGCTCCAGCATCCCCGTGACTCTGAGAGAGCAGGATAAACGGTTTGGAAAATGGATGGATGGATGGTATTTTCATGTCACCTTTTAGTATCGGATCAGCTCACTTGGAACCTCGACGGAGGTGGTACCAAAAAAGGTATCTGGTACCAGGTACTATCCCTAACTTTTGCCCAATGGAAAACCAAAAAAAAAAAAGCGAGTAGAGTTGTCGAGTGGGTACCATGCAGTGGAAAAGGGGCATATTATGGACTGTTGGCAACATGCAACCACAGCACGGTCCTGCAGAAATCACCGCCTACTCAAATGTGATTGGTCAATACTACTCAGACTAAAACCGAAACGGAAACCAGAACGCTTCCGATACCAAAATATTGCCCTGTGCCTACAGACTACACACACACAACACACACACACATATATATATATATATATAATATAAAATCTGATGATAGAAATTAGAGTGAATATTTGTCTGTGTGTCGGGGGTGGGGTGGGGGGTGGAGAGGATAGGAAGTTTGTCCCATTGCAGGAGTTATTAAGTTTGTCTCTTGGACACACTTGGCTTCACCAGGGTGCTCGTCCCTCATTCATAATAGATGCTAATCTGCTCAGGGCTGACTGATGACAGAGCTTCCTGCCCTTCACAGAATTAGTCCTCAGCTTTATCAAAGGACCCAAACTGCCTGCTAATTAGACTCATTTCCTCCGTCATGAATTATTTATTTCCTCTGTAACTGATCAGCGGCGATTGTGACGCATCATTCTGCAACCAGTTTTCACACAGATGCGCATGCCACCGCAAGTTCTCAAACTCTTACCTTGGCATCCATTATGCAGTGAAAAGGAGAAACGAGCCGCTTTTTTTCCTCTTTAAAGGAATCCGAACGCACAAAATAAATTATCACAATACCTGAAACGATATAATCGATACCAACGTCATTCATAAAGTCACCAATTTTACACTGTGTTTGATAGAGGGGTAGATATGTCAGAATATATCCAATGTGCAGGCGATTTAACTTAAATTACCTCCGTGCAATGGATAAGTGAGATGACAAAACAGAAAGTTAAAAATATATATTTTCTGTTCAACTGTGATTCAACATTGTGAACATTTATGGATATATTCCACAAACTCTGTTCTCTTCATCAAAACATCCACTCCCTAATTACATCTACTTAAGCAATTTTGTGAAAAAAAAAATGTTTGTGCTTAATTGCATTACTATCTAGAAGGCAGAAATATGCAGAGCGAGAGAAAAAAAAACGTATAGCAACGTGAGGGAATTGCTAATTAGTCCGATATTTGGTTTGCATTACTAAATAGCACATTGAGCCCCAAACAGACAGGAAGGAGGCTACAGAGTGGTGGGCTCTGTTCTGCGTAATCAAACGAACAGATGCACAGATCAACACTACTGGAACAGTTTGCAGTAATTACTCATGTGCTCCCTCACTATGTCTGGGTGATTCTTCAATTTGGGGCACTTTTGGCTTCTGAAATTAAAAAATCTTTAAAATCTGTTTCTTTCTTTCTCAAAAGCTCTATATTAAGTGGTCTGGAACACATATCTCAGCGTAGCTTTGATCGTCCTACAAAACCAGTTTGATGTTGTGATGCTTTTTTCAAAGTCGTAACAGCAAAATGTGATGTAATGACGCGTGATGGTCATGACAACTTTCACTTTCTGGAGAAAAAGTTGGCCGAGTCTTAGACTTGCTAAGCTAACTTGTTAGCTAGCGTACAATGTACAATGAATGTACGTGAATAAAGTGAAGTTTCTTATGTCTGAACTAAAATACTCAGCTAGTAACCTGTTTGGTAATGACTTGTAATAACCATCCTGTCAGATCAGGACATATAAACCTTCACATCACGTTTGTGACATGAAAAAGTCACGCTGCTGCCATGACTGCTTACACGCCGCTGGCACTTCTTGTTTCCATGGCAACCCCATTGTTGTTGTTTGAAAAAACGTTGTTCTAAAATGTTGGGTGTGATGGTAATGACAGCTGGATGAGGGACGGCGATATTTAACTATAAAAAAAGTGCAAATTGCAAATATATAAACCACATGAATTTGAAATATGTCTTTTTAAATTATTATGAGAAAAAGTAAAGTAGAGCTTTAATGAATTTAACCATTTTGATGACTTTGTTATAGAGGGGAAGTTCAAAAGTCTGGGTTGGGGACCCAGCCCAAAACAGTGAAATTCTGACACATTTGAATTTTCACACTGGCACACTGAAAAAGTATTAAAATGTCATCACTGAGACACAAATCTGTTTTCATAGCTAACACCACCTAATGCTAACAAATATAATAATTGTTTTAAAAAGTGTTTTTTTCTTTTTTAATTGAAACTCTACGCCGGGGACAGAAAAACTCCCTTCGTTGAAGAATCGCCCGTCTGCGGTGCAGCCGTGCTTGTGTTCTTCAGGGAACGGCTTATCAGAGACACTTTCCTTCCTGTCTCGTCACTCCTACAGGTTGCAGGCAACAGGTACTGCGAGGGCTGAGCTGACCTCGCTCCGCCTACAAGGACGACCCGCAAAGTCAATAAGCACAGCCCCCCCGGGGATTAAGACGGCAACGCAAGATGCGGCCATTTGAAATATCCGTGACGGGGTACAGTGCTGCGTTTCAAAAGCTTGTATTTACAAATCAGCCCAATACACAACGTGCTCGACAAGCCTGCTATTTTCGCTCTCAGCGAGGGTCAACGCATAATAAGACTCGATTTCAGCTCACAATTTGTAAGTTTAATCAGACTTTGAAAGCGCCTTAAACAGATGCCCTTCTCTGCATAATAACACTTAAAGTGCTCTTTTGTGTGGCTTTTCACACGAACAATGGGAAATTATGCTGCGATAAAGGGAAAAAAAATCATAATGAATGCCACATTTGGTGATTGCAATTAATTGTGTTAAGCGGTTTATATGCCTTAGGTCAGGAGAGGTGACTCCGGTACAACTAGTATGAGGATGTGAACCCTTGCCCTCACTGATGAGGGCTATTCAGAGCTCCGCTGACCTGTGGCCCCTCCTGCCTCCATACACTTCACCATGATGAGGAGTGTGTTGTTTGAGTTTTAAAATGATTACATTACACATTGACATTCATCCCTCCATTCCTGAAATCTGCCGTGCGGTGCAGCAGGGGACAATCAGGTTCGCCTGTTGCTGCCTCTCAGTTGTGGAGGAGGAGGATGGGAGTTAAAGGATCATTCCCCCCTTTTTTGGTTTTTTTTTTTTTCACCAGCTTGGCTCTTATTTTCATAGTTTTGGCCCTTAAACATATCATTTATGATGTAATTTTTACTCACTGACTTGATTGTTGAGATCTTGGACCATCGCTGAACACAGCGTTACGATGGCATCTTGCAGGGAGACTGAACACGTGTCAGACATATTTCAACAATTCTGATTCAACCCAGTTATCTAAACCACATATTTGGAAGTGTAAACAAAAGTGCAAGGTGAAAGTAATTACCCGAAATGCTCAATGTCGTCGATGATCAATCGCATTGCTGAGTTACTGACTTGTTCTTTTTCTTGCAACTTGCAGGAAGGACCAGCCTGTACCTGCTGTAGGTAGATAGCAGTACTCATCAACTAACTACCCCGTCAATGCAACGGAAATATCACGGAAAAACAGAAATCATGCACACAGTCTAACTGAGGCGTTTTTGGAAAGGAGAGATTTAACGCTCGTGTTCAGTTGTTCCGTAAGACGCCGTTGAAAAGCCATGTCCAGCAGTGGCCCCGTATCCACAATTACGTAACAGATATGCCTGATGGCAAAAAAAGAAAAGAAAAGAAAGGGGGGGGGGGTAAGACCCAAGTTTTTATATATATATATATATATATATATAAAAAAGAGTTTTCCTTTAATGGTGTGGGAGATAAGCATGCTATGCTAATAAACAGGCCTTTGACTGAGTTGAAAGACAGAGAAAGCTTTGTAAAACATTGATTTATATGGCGAACACAACTGTCTTATGGCTTAACACTACACAGTTAAACTCAGCACCATAAATACAGAACCCAATATAACACAGAAGGCAACCGCAAAGTAGAAGAGGAACCATGAGGGTTTAATTGCAGCAGGGCACCAATTAAAACCAAACCAGCATCACAATTTCTGCAGGATAAGCCATGACATATTTCATTAATATGTCACTACTGTGTACCACTTTTCACCAGGATTTCTGCGCCAATGTGTACAATCACTCATAATTCATATGTTGAACAGAGGAATTATAGAATAACTTCATCAAAGAGTCATATTTATTGTCCTGGTCCATAAGGGAACAGCTATAGATGCACAATGTAATGCAGGGTTTGGCTGGACTGGTGAGCACCACCCCACAAATGGCTAATTTCTTACCCCACTGATAGCCTCATAGACCAGAATATATACACTTTTAAATTGTCTAAACTACCACTTCTTTTCTAACGTTTGGATTTATGCCTCACGTTGAATCTAAAATGTCAGCCTCGCACTGCCTCAACCCACTCAAAATAGTGCATCTGATACCGAGAGAGATGAGGAGAGACTCGTGGCCCTTTTCCACCGCATGGTACCGGCTCGACTCGACTCGCACAGTGTTGTTTTCCATCGCTGTTAACAGTACCTCTCAGTGTAGCTGATCTGCATTGATTTTGGTACCCGCTCCGGTTTTTTTAGAACCTCGACAAAGGTGGTACCAGAAAAGTGTAACAGTTACCAAAATGCCGGTACTTTCCAGTAATGGAAAACGAAAAAATCAAGTCGAGTTGAGCCGGTACCATGCAGTGGAAAAGGGGCATTGCTATCCAGTTTGCCATATCTCACAGTAAGCTGGGTCTATTTGACCAACTTGCCCTTTTAAGTTAAAAGGACCTGCAGCATGCATGCTAAAATCCATACATACACTAAAATGCATGGGGGGGGGGGGGGCTAATGCGCAGCAATGTCCCACCAACATCTGTTTATCTTGTCTGAGCAATTTGGTTAGGATCTTGAAACAATTTTCAGAAATGAATTGTGCTCTCCGTAATTCATCGCTACGTGCCATGCAACACGAGTCCTGCTCCAAAAACAATTAGGAAAGATAAAACTTGATCCGTTTTGTTCTGGCGCTGACCTTACCGTTTGTGGCTGTGTCCAGTTACATTTAACCATTCAGAAGAGCTTTTATACGTGGGCACGGCTTATTAGCTGCATTCTGGCTGACGACAGAAAACAGAAAATACAGAAACGATTGTGCACATTGTTCCCTTTTCTGAAAAGGGATACCCGGGGAAATCATCAAGAGAACAAAAAAAAAACACAAGCACTCGCGGTGCTACAATAATTACTTTAGGGTATCCAGCACCCTCTCATGGAATATATCAGCGGCCAGCAAGCCCGGTGTTTGACCTGGGGATGCAGAGGAAAGCAGAGGCAAACAAGGGGCAAAAATAAACAACTCCCACCATGAACTGCCAAACCAGTCCTCAGAGAGCGGAATACCTTTCACGAACCGGCCAGCTGGAAATCACGATACCTGCAGACTGCCCACTGTTTTACAAGACCCAGATGCCGCTGTATCCTGTTAGGCTATAGGGCAGCAGGATGAGAGGAACGCTGAACGATGTTAATTCTTCACTGAGCAAATTCGTTAGGAGTTTCTGTGGCTTATTGCAAGAGATTAGAGCTAACAGCGGGGGCGCTCATAATTGTATATATTTGGGTGTGTTAATATGCATTTCTAAGTATAATATGTCAAAAATAAATTGCGAATATTGATGTATATAGGATGTACACCGGGACCAATGTGTTGTTTTTTCTTTTTTTTCTTTTTTTTAAACTTTGTTAACCAGACCGGATTTTGCCATGAATTTCTGAACAAATAAAATAATGCTAAACAAAAATAAAATCACATGGTTTCTAATTTTGACAGCCATTGGAGCATTATAGCTCTACTACAGACTTTGATTCTGACCTTGGTGGTTTGTCAGTGAGTGATTGTGAGAGAGAGAGAAAGAGAGAGACAGACAGACAGTGAGAGAGACAGACAGAGAGACAGACAGCAAGAGAGACAGACAGACAGAGAGACAGACAGAGAGAGACAGTGACAGAGAGCGAGGGAGAGAGAGACAGACAGCGAGAGAGAGACAGAGAGAGAGAGAGACAGACAGAGAGACACAGTGACAGAGAGCGAGGGAGAGAGAGACAGACAGCGAGAGAGAGACAGAGAGACAGAGAGAGAGAGACAGAGAGAGAGAGAGAGAGAGAGAGAGAGAGAGAGAGAGAGAGAGAGAGAGAGAGAGAGGGAGAGGGAGAGAGATCCGGCCTTGTTAGCCTTCTGGTAATAATGGACATCTTTGGGGTGGACAAATGCTTGGTAACAGCGACAACAATTTGAGGGGACATTGAAAGTCTTTCTTTTTCCTGTGTAAGGTGTTGGAACGTCTCTCATCTGGCCACACTTTATCTAAACTGCCTTACAGGACCACCAGTTCGTGCATTTGAGGCGGGTGAGCCCACTTGCTGAACTTCACCAGCTATTGAACCAACCAGTCAAGCTAACTAGGGACCATAACATCATCTAACGAAAAAGCACACAACGAAGTATGAGGCTAAAGCACATTGGACAGACATTTTGAAAAACGGTACTCAAACTTCCCCCAAAGCATGATTGTACATCACTGTAAGACTGATCAATTTGAAATTAAATTGAAATCAAGTAATTACTGATTATTTGTAAACCACTGAACATTTATTAAATGGAGTCATTTATGAAGAAGAGACGGTTTCTTCTTTAATTCATGTTTGTAAAGTAATACAGGGCTAATATCCTCGGTTTGCACATGCACATGTTTAATTCAGGGAGCGTAATTCATAAGATGATTGCAATAATGAGCAGAATGAGGGTTGGAGATGGTGGAAGAAGGGAAGTTTTTCAGTTCATATACAGTTCATGCATAGTTTCCTTAGGAACCAGCGGCATGCAATTAAGTGTCTCCATGCAGAATGAGCGCTCAGGTCAGGTTTAATGGGAAGCGAGCTAATAAAGGTTTGGCGGAGCAGGAGGGAAGGTGACTCATCCTACTGTAGTGCTGCTGCAAAGGTTTCTCAAAGACAGTGCAGACAAGCACACTGGTCCCCTAGTGGTCTCCCTCTCCTTCTCCTTCTCAGGCACCCTATCATCTTCTTCTCAGTGCCATGTCTCTCTACTCAAGCACCTTAGACCCTGGGCCATCATCACACAAGGCGAAGTGAGATTTGTGTGATGAAGACTGTGAATCACATCAGCCAAAATCCCTACAGAATAAACAGCCATTACCCACAAAAGATGCTAGATACTCAGATGGGACTTCTAGAGTACACAATTTGGATATACAAAGCAGTCCTATGAGGCTCCTCCACGTTATGTATGTGATATTTTTTTGGGGGTGAGATTTTTCCCTTTTTTCTACCCAGTTGTATTTGGCCAATTACCCCACTCTTCCAAGCCGTCCCGGTCGCTGCTCCACCCCCTCTGCCGATCTGGGGAGGGCTGCAGACTACCACATGCCTCCTCTGATACATGTGGAGTCGTCAGCCGCTTCTTTTCACCTGACAGTGAGGAGTTTCACCAGGAGGACGTAGCACGTGGGAGGATCACGTTATTCCCCCCAGTGCGCCCCAACCGACCAGAGGAGGCGCTAGTGCAGCGACCAGGATACATACACGGCCAATTGTGTCTGTAGGGATGCCCGACCAAGCCGGGGGCAACACGGGGATTTGAACCACCACTCCCATGTTGGTAGGCAACGGAATAGACTGCCACGCCACCCGGACGCCCATGTATGTTTATGTGATATTTACTTTACTCTGGGCAAATTACTATAGTTTTTTTGTTGTTTGTTATCTTAAGCCTAAACAAATGATTATGGGTGCCGAGCACTTTTTTTGAATCATCATCAGCTGTGCAGTCATGGATCAGTCATATTTGCTTCAGATTCTCTCAATAATAGCTTAGACACAGTGGCAACATGACATAAACCTTCGGGTCAATGGAGAAAGATGACAATATCAATACTTGCTCATTTACAAATGTGTTGTGGTGCCCAATTACTTGCACAGTTAATTGATTTCCCTCGCCATGTGGGAGATGTTGCATGAAATCAATTGAAGGCCTAACCAAAATGACTGCAGGGCGGGTTATATAGTGGTTAGCCAATGCAACATGGCAGGGCTAGCCTACAACGACAATAATCAAAAGAGGCGAGACAAAAAAAATACTGAACATTATAGTAGAGTTATAAGCCCCATCAAAACACAATGGCCAGCTTCTCAACAGACCGAATAACAGTACTATTCTATCTCCAAAAGAAGGTGAGCTGGAAAAAAATTCCCCTGGTAAATATTATTACAAACATCATGCCTTCATGAAAAACAAGAGCAATGGAGAAGCAATCTGCACAGACTGACCCTCCTGCAAACCATTTATCAGCTTGAAATGCTATTTCATGCATTAATACTCCACAAACTGCGTTTCCCCCGACGTTTTCTGTACGAAAGCCCTCCGATTTATGATTACCAGTCAACTAAGCAATACTCTGTGGCCCCCGCCGACACACCGCTTCCTCCTCAATCCCCCACCCCAAGTCTGTTTCGGGGGCCCCTGCAGGTTTAGGGACGAGGCTGTCAGGATAATGTGATGAAGGTGGATGCAGGCTGTGAGGAGCTAAATCGTGGCTGAGCGATGACGTTCTTTGATTTTTAACCATTACGGAGTTTTCATAGAGCTGCAGTCAATTTATTTTATTTATTCTAATGAAGAGCATTAGGAGTGCCGTAGTGTGCTGCAGCGCACATTGATCGCCTCGTTAATCACACTTTGCAGACACTCGCAAATCAAGTTCTAACAGCAAGCACTGAATCAAGGGCAATGAAGCATAAGCTCCTTCACAATTTATGATCTTTCAAATTGCATCTTTTCAACCATTAAATTGCAAGATACCATAAATTTTTATCCCTCTACTTCAGTCCTGGTATTGATTCTGTCGTGTGAAAAATAGAATAGTAGTAAATTTAGGTAGTTAGAGAAAATTTAAGCCTTGTCCTCTGAAAGGAAACTGAATGGCACAAGGAAGGCTGTTAATTTGCCATTGAGAACAAATTTGGGAGTGATAAAAATTTTAAAGTCCAACGGGGGCTCAGACGACGTGGTTCAGATGGGTTTCAGTCCTCTGCAACCTTGACGTCTTTTACTTCACCACCCCTGAAACGCCAGTGCACCTTCAGGGTCTTTTGCTTGCAATTTTTAAAGATTAGGTACCTGATGTGCTGCAGAATGAGTATTAAACCCTCACTGTACGCCATGTGACTGGAGCCACGTCTCGCTGGTCGGATCGCGGTAAGACAGGAGCCAGCAGAATTTGGGAGAAAGCGGCGCAATAACAGAAGCGCGCTCCTACATCTGAAAAACAATGGACCTGAATATAAGAAAGGTATACCCCGATTCAAATGTAAACGTCGCCATTTGGCATCTGTGCATTTCCACAAAGGAAACGTCGAATTCGATTCGTCAGTTTTAACTTAGGAAGAATAAAAAAAGTAATGTTCACAAACTCCAAAGTTCAGCGCTGAGAGTGGCCATTATGTTTAACCTGTAGTAATCTTAACTCGGTCATACCTGCCCCATGCTGTTCGGGGGAATTGGTATAATTGTATTTAGATTACATCTCGCTTGTGCCGAGCCGTAATGAATGCACTTGTCAAACAATATAGTCAGATTAGCTCTTTGTGATTGGACACGTCGAGTACGTATCCTGCTCATTACATACGTAAGAAACAAAAACCCCGCTGAAGAGTCAAAATTACTGTGATAAATGGAGGAGTGAGAAAGCCAGTCCACGGCTTCCAAAGGTGAGGAATTAACCTCTTCACATCGGTAAAGGGAACGACACTTCAGTTATGATTGAAAGAGGACGCATGCTGTTACACGTGGCTGGAAAACAACAACGCCTGAAAGTCTCCAGGAACCTGTCTCACCCAAGTTTTCACACCGCCTCTCCTCAACAAACACGGACAGTGTGTCTCCTATAAGAACCAGAAAACGCACAACTTTTTGTTCTTATTGTGTCTACAGTAGTTTTCCAAAAGGAAGAAAAACTTACTGTTTTCCTCACCATCATGTGGCGGGAGCCGGCCTCCCGTCCATCCAAAAACAGCTTTGAGATTCGGAGGCAGCAGTTATCGAGGTGTAAAGTGGGACTCTGAGCTGAACGAGCAAGGTTCCGGCCTCACAACTCACAATAAGCGACCGGCGGAGGGAACAAAGGATGACAAATGACATTACGAATAAGGAAACCCGGTTTAGTGTCGTTTAGGAGTTTAAAACGAAACAAACCAAAAATAAATAAAAAAAATTAAACTTGCATTACCAGGGAGGGGGCAATGTTCGCCACATGTCGCTTTGCCGGGAGAAAGTGGAACTGCTTTTGCAGACGGGCTTTAAATCTGCAGGGAGGGGCGTCTGGGTAGCGTGGCGGTCTATTCCGTTGTCTACCAACACGGGGGTCGCCGGTTTGAATCCCCGTGTTCCCCCAGGCTTGGTCAGGCGTCCCTACAGACATAACTGGCCGTGTCTGCGGGTGGGAAGCCGGATGTGGGTGTGTGTCCTGGTCGCTGCACTAGCGCCTCCTATAGTCGGTCGGGGCGCCTGTTCAGGGGGGAGGGGGAACTGGGGGGAATAGCGTGATCCTCTCACGCGCTACGTCCCCCTGGCGAAACTCCTCACTGTCAGGTGAAAAGAAGCGGCTGGCGACTCCACATGTATCGGAGGAGGCATGTGGTAGTCTGCAGCCCTCCCCGGATCGGCAGAGGGGGTGGAGCAGAAACTGGGGCGGCTCGAAAGAGTGGGGTAATTGACAATTGGGGGGAAAAACATCACAAAAAAAAAAAAGCAAGCAAACCCGTTTAGTGTCTTTTAGGAGTAAAAAAAAAACAACAAAATTAAACTTGCATGTCTGGGGGGGGGGGCAACGCCAGCCACACGCCACTTTGGCAGAAAGAAGTGGAACTGCTTTTGCAGACGGGCACTAAATCTGCAGTGGCATGGCTGACAGGCACGGTGCTGCTCCGCTCACTTTCACAGGAGGCCTCGTCTGGCCCAGAGGACAAACGGGTTGACTTCGGGCGCTGACGGGAGAAAGGCTGGTCAGGCAGAGAAGTGCTTTGAACCCAGACACTCCCCCGAGGGGAGGCAAATCAACAGAGGAAATTACACGTAAGGAAAACAAACCGTAATAAAAGGCATAAAAGCCAACAAACATTGGATTGATCAGACAATAACAACCCATCTGGCTTGTTAAACCCAATCTGCCATCGTATCCACGCCGCCAGTTTGGTTTCTTCGGTAGGTGGTACCAGCGCACACAGCACCGACGCATATGTGGGAACTGCTGTCAGAACCAGGGCACGGGTCTGTGCTGAGGAACACAGAAGTGAAATTCGGGGTTTCTTCTTCACCTTTTTATGAAGAAATCGTTTTCTAGGGCTCCTCAGCGACGTTTTCTGTGACTTCTGCTTGGATATACATGGCAGCTGTTACTCACAGACGATCATGTCAGTGTTCACGATCAGCAGAAGCCTCAACAGTCAACATGGACTGTGTAACTGTTAGATGGTCAGCGAGTGTACCGCCCAAACTTCGAGCACTGATGTGCAATCTCAGTGGCTGAATATACGGCTAAAATATGCCATCTAAAATTACTCTTAAAGATATGCAATCTCAGTCAAAATACTATGTTACAACATAATTATATAATTTTCCATGACCTCAATAACATTTCTAGGCCATTTGATCAAGCTCATAATTTTTCCAGATGTTTTCCATGGCTGGAAAACTAGTCTAAAACATGTCCAGGCTTTCAAGATTTTCCAGGACTTAATGGGAACCCTGAGAGATACAGCTTTTTCTGCAGGTACAGGTAGCCTCACTGACCAACCGGCTGGAGTAAAATTTGAAATTTAGATGCAGAACACGGGATAAAACTGGGCGGCTCGACTGGTGCAAGGGGAGTCTTTAAAACGAGCATCTGGCCACAGCTGGACATAAGTTTGAAGAAAACTGCTAACATCCTGTTCCTGTTTTCCCTGCCCATCTCATGGCTATATCAATATATATATCGTGTCTCATGGCGATATCAATAAAAATATCATGTCTCACGGCT